>NW_021163348.1:0-97476 GCF_004324835.1 Dendronephthya gigantea | reverse complement strand
CATCTGTCTGTAAAACCATGTGAAAGTATTGAGCTGAGGCTATTTTTCATAGTTCATGCTACTCAGAAGAGATAGTGCTTGAGGATATTCTTCGTCTCAAAGAATGCCTCAAATTTGTTTGGGGCCCTCAAATCGAGCAGGTCTTGGATGTAGAATTCAATAAAAAGGTAATGAAGTTATACAGAAAAAAACTTTTCACCCCAACTATATCTTTATATACGACTCACAGAAGCCTGGAATCTTTGATTATATCTCTAGAGTCCATTCACAATTACCATAACCCTTGATCACCCTGAAGCCATGAAAGAACTGGACTTTCTGTGAGTATCACCAACATTTTAATACTGAGCTGCAGTGTCAGCTGATCCAGAGACTCGAGCTCACATTATTGCATGACTTAATGTAGGCCAGTTGCATTTTCGTGATATTCACCTGTTTTAGGACAAATACCAAAAAAGTTTTCAAATGTCACCCAAGGAAAAGAACGAAGGTATTGGATGAATTGAATTTTCTCTTTTTATGCATGAGGTCTCAATTGTGTGTATTTGATAATACTCTTACAGGTTTCGGAGAATGAACCTACAGTTACCTCCACTCAGCTCATGAATTGCATTCAGACACTCAAAACTAGCGAGGAATTCAATGAGTATGTTTGCAGACTGAATTACTTACCCAATTTCTGTACATTTACATTGTTACAATTGAAAAATATTTCTCTAGTTTGATTTGTCCTTTGAAAATTATACAATTAAATTCAAATCTGTAGTTCAAAGCAAGATTCCAAGTTCAGTCAACATTGCCTCACCATTTTATTTTATCTCTTTGTTTTGACTAGAGTTGGCAAGTGTCCACCTGCAATGGTTGAAACATACTGTGAACTTACAAAAGTCGAATGCTCGAACGCATCGGTATTCCTTGCAGGTTCGTATCTACAGACTGGTTTCCGGCCATGCTCAGATCCATGCATGTTACAGAAATTCGCGTCGTAACTTTTGGGCATTTTACATAAACGTAGATATCTCAAAGTTGAGCAAAGAACAAAGCTCATAATTTCCTCAAATATGTCTTCGTCAACGTAAAATATTTTCGACTCAAACAGCTCCCAGGAAATCTTCACTTAGCCTCTAAATTTTTACCTCTTACGTTTCTCATTTGCTTTTCAGGTCGTTATAACAAGTACTCGCGAACATTATCACAATCACCGTGGATAGTGAACGGCGAGAGAATGACAGAACATTCAGTTGAAGTTGGTAATTTTCTTCCTTGGAACGTAAAAACCTGCTTCAAATATGGAAAGACACTCTCCTCATCTGATCTTTATTTCTACCACTTTGTACTTTAGGAGCTCGTAGCGGAGGAAATTAAGAAAGTTTTTTTACCAAACAGTGAGCGATGTTCCTGAATTTACACTAAGTGTTTGGCTGTCTGCATGCCTTTGATGAAATAAAAGTTTTTGGGTTGTACCATTTCTTGCTAGAAAGAATTATGAATTGTTTTCAGCTTCAAAGTTTTCATCAGCTGGTCGTGAAGACGTGGATGTACAAATGCTAGGCAATGGTAAAGATTTCAGTTTTTCTCTCCACTTTGATCCAGCATTAAACAGTTAAACTAATGAATTTGAACCAGTGAACAGTCCGCTTAGAGACGGACTGCCTTGAATCAAAAGAACTGAACCAGTGGAAGTAGCGATCAAGGAAAGAAGATATCAGTTTTCAATGATTTCCCGTAGGTCGGCCTTTCATCTTGGAGCTGATCAATCCACGGAAAGTTGTTCAAACTCTTGAGCAAGTCAAGGAATTACAGACGAGAGTCAACTCATCCACTGAAGATATACAGATCAGAGACTTGCAAATGATTGGAAGGTTTTGTAAACTTCACGAATTGTTCATGCACCCAACGTCCAGGGATTTTGAGAATTTTTTTCTAAGAGCATCTTCTGTTTTGTTAGGGAAGATTGCTCTAAGTTAAAAGAAGGGGAAAACAGTAAAACGAAGACATATCGGTAAGTTCCGCCAGTGTCCGTGGTATTTTCATAGTAGATCATAGCAGATAACTTTGATTATGAAAAGGTGACGAACTTTGTTTTGGTGTTGCGAAAACAACCAATCTTTCATGTGTATTATATCACTTTTCTAGAGCTTTAGTTTATGTTCCTGATGGCTTTACTGAAGAGGAATTAAAACCATTAATGAACTTAAAAGTAAGTGAATATTGTAGGGACTATTTTAGGCAAAAGTTTCAGTTGTGTTAACTTCTGTGTAATATATATTGTCCGCATTGACTTCTGTTTACAGTCCTCGACTGTGAAATTCTGTACTAAGTATTATTATTCAATTTCATTTATGCTTTTTTTGTTAAGAATGTCACACTTGATCAAAAGACACCGCTCAGAGTCCTACATCGGTATTTATAAAACCTTGTATCATGAATTAAAAAATATATTTCTAAATGGCCTGGTGGATGCCTATATACATACAGATACTCAGATCAATTTCTACTCTCGTGTACCTAGACGTCCCTTAGCTGTTCGCCAACGTAAAATTTTGTTCATGTTTGGAGAATATATTGATGATAAACATTTCACACTTCAGTTATGTACCGAGGCGGGAACGTATCCTTTTACAAATTTATCATCGAGTCCTTTAACTCACCCTGAGACGGGTGATCTGGCATGGCGTAGGGATACAGAGGGATGCTGGTTGTAAAACAGGGTACAGCCGTTGATTGAACACGGGTAAATGAGATCCCTCGATATTTTAAATCTTGAAAATCTTTCTTTAACCGCTGAACTTCATGCAGATATATTAAAGAATTTGTTCACGGGGATTTTGGCAGAACGCAGCCAAACCTTTGTACAATTATGAAGAAAGAAACGGATATACTTGAACTGGACGTTGTGGTAGGTTGGGAATGAATTATGGAAGATATGGAGGAAATGAGAAAACAACTTGATTTTCATATTTTCTCTCAATTCCAGTCAGTAGAAGTTGATTGGCCTCCGAGTATTGACACATGAAGGACGCGAGGGGAAAAAGCTGGTAAGAAAACTTTATTTCATAAATTTTCATTCATAGAAAGTCAGTATGATTAATTATAACCCGTCTCCGGGAACTGTTCAGATGATCAACAGTATTGGACTGTTTTTATATTTTACTTCTTTGCTGGTTACAGCATGCTTGAAAATCTCCCCTAAAACTCGGGGGTCAAGTGAAAAAGGATTGCAACTACATCCAATCTCGATATATCAGCTAATATAAGCTGGGAATAAGTTTATACTTAAATACTCCTTAAAAGGTCTTCTGCTGTGTGGACAGAATTTTCTGCATTGGTACATACAACCCATGCTATCAACTGTGCGCTCCTCTGTCTAAATCCTCAAGGAAAGAGCGTCTTTTTTAAATTCTTTGCCCAGTGACTCGGGAAGAGTTTCAATCAATGTCGTCATTATCTTCAGACGTCTTCATGGCTTGGTACTTCACGTTAGACTCTGAGTTTCCATGTAGACTGCCTATTATGAATATAACGAGAAATTACAGTTGTTCGTTCGACTCTTTACATTTGGTATTTTTTAATATTTCTTCTCAATTACGTTTACACAATAGTACATAATGGTACACGATAGTACACAACGGTACACAATAGTACATAACGGTACACATTGATAGTACTTTGTATAGTCTATAATGGTGCATAATAGTACACAATGGTACATTACAGTCCATAATAGTACATAATAGAACATAATAGTACATAATATAGTACATAAAGATACAGTTGGTACTTGCCTTGCGAAGGGCTTTTCTTTGGTTTTTGAAACCAGTCTTCGTCCTCTTCGCCATAACTTTCTCGCAAAATATCTTTAACATGTTCTGAACTACAACAACAAGATGGTTTACGTTAGTTTGTAAAAACGGTAAAACCACAGGCGTGGGTAGTTTTTTTATACGAACGTACCAGCTGTATGTTGTGGAACTCTTTGGTTCATTCCCCTCTCCGCTCTGGTTTTTAGGACAGTGTTTGTCCACTTTGATTAATCTATAAAACATCATCTATACTTAGTTCCTGTGTATTTGTGATTCTGCTACACCTGATGTATGTGTTGTAATGGATTTCTTCGGCAGTTCATAGCTACAGTATTAATCCGTGTTTGATGAATAATAATACTCTCCTCGCTTTCTTGTGTTACTAATATTCCATCTGTCAGCAGTAGAAAGATATAATTCCATACCTATCAGTATCATTAGCTTCAGTCTCATCATCCTCGGCATCAACACTCGGCTGGCTCACAACAATGGCGGGAATATGAGCTGAACTAGAAATGTTTGAGGGAAGCAATCCTTACTAAATTAAGTCAAGAGTTTTAAAAAAACTGTATTCAAGAATCAAAGCTGAATTTAGAAAAAGTTTATCGTGTTGTCTGGCCGGCCATAACCATAGTTAAAAATTGTTAACCATACGAATTAAGAATACGTATCAACTTGGATTGTTTTCTGCACTAAATCATGATCTCTAAAGCCCCGTTTAAACTACGCAAAGTTTGCGTAGTGTAAAATGGGCTTAAGCTTACCCCCCGCTTCCTCTTGGCAACGTTTTCAACTCCGTTTCACTTTTGGTTCTTTTGTATGAATTGACTTTCTCCTCTTCAGGTTTGCTGGACGAAACATCGCTCCAGGAAAGGACCTTGGAGCCACGGCTGTTACGAATGCTGTCGGAGCTTCTCTTGATCAAAATACTAAGGAATGATTAAAGAAAGATTTTAAATCGGTATGTACGTTGTCGTCATGGTGATCAATAGTGCTGACGATGGTTGCTCATCGCGTGAGATTGTTGGGTGAACCAAATGAACATCATTTTTGGGAGAGACTTTCAAAAATGATTTTAGACGCGCAAAAAACGATGCACGATGTTTAGGATACCTTGAATGGCTATAATGAACATCATTATATTTATTGGTTATCCTAAAGAAACATGCATTTGAAGAGAAATTCGGACTTAAATTTCTCCTGTATATTGAGGTTCAATTAAATTATAGTTAACGGACATAATTTGATCAACTTCAAAGTGTATAATTATGAGTCAAGATTTAATGTCAAGCTTTACTGTGCACAAATATTTGAAATATTGATCATAAATATTTCAAAGGGTATAGAAAAGAGAATCCACTATCTTAACTGTTCACTATGAAAATATTTTTGCCAAGTTTCCAGACCATGCCTTAAGGAATCGACTCGGTTTACTCTGACCTCAGCAATATTTGCCTGCCCACCTGCTCGTTCTAGGCTTTTCCTCAACTTCCTCTGTAGTTTCCTTAACCTCGTGTTCGCCATTTTCTTGGGTTTCCGGAGGAGGGACTGTATCGGCCGCGACATTAATGGCGTTGCTAACAAGCATTGCAAACGCTTCGTTATTCGCATCTTCAACATCTCTTGTATTGCGCCTTTGTTTGTGTTTTTTGTACGATTCCCACGTGTTCACGCTGTAATATAAAGAATTTAAACTAAATAGGACATGCATCTTCATTAACAACCAAGAAACTGTGTTCGTCCTTGGACCACTTCTAATGAAAAAGATTTCGAGATTTTCCTACGAGATTTTCCTTCGAGTTTGCTACAGACAAAGAAGATCTTCACCCGAAATGTCTGTTAAAAGTTTTAAAGCCATTGAAAAAGTTTTTAAGTCACTTAATAACCTCTGATCTAGAAGATTAGATCAGTTCTAGAAAAGGATAACTATTCCTACCTTTCCACCCTGGCTAGTTCTCGCTTCTTCTTATCATCATTCATTCTCCTCCAGTTTTGCAACATGTCGTCATAAAGTTTACTTGCTCTAGAAATAAACAATACTCTTGTCAAGCATCATTTTTACCAACAATCTCCTGTCGCATCGATGGTTTATTCGACGTTCGCTAAACCTCTTATAAAGAAACAGTCTGATAATTCCTGCTCACTTTTCTTTTCGTTGCGTCGATTCACGTCTTGCTTTCCCCAAGTTGAACATCGGTGTCAGTGTCACGCTGCTGTTCATGATCAAATCACTGATAGTGGCTCCGCTCTTCGGTATGTCCTCTCTAAAAGTACACAAATATATTTCCTTATTCTGATCAAGAAATGGGTACAGCCTCTCTGTACATCTCCGTGATAGATCCTATCACGTGGGGTTACCACGGCAACCAACTTTGTTAAATTTAGAGTAGTTAATATGTTCACTCCAGTTATATCATTATCACCGATCCAACATATGCTGTGACGTCATTACGTGACAAGTGGTGACGTCATGATATGATGACGTCATAAAAAGTATACGTTCTTACCCGCTTTCCTTCTGTTTTTTGTCTGTGTAATAATAATAGTACGCTATCAGTAACACGACTCCAAGGAAAATGAGCACGACCGGAATAGCGACGGCTAGAATTATTGTAAGTTTACTCGGCCCAGGATCTTGCTGTGTACGCTGCGCGGTAACGTCAGAACCCTCGTCACCAGGTACACGTTTCCTAACGCGAATATTCCTTGGTTCATTGCTGTTATCATTACCCGGAATATCCTTGTTTCCATGAGTGGCAAGCTCTGTTGTTTTTTCGCTTGACATAATAGCATACTTGAACACAAAACTTGTGTTTCCAGTTCGACGACTACCGGCTTTTAGACTGAGGTGTATACGAACTTTGTTAGCCCCGGATACTAGATCCCTGGGAGGTTTCCTTTCGTTGCAGTATTTGTTCATAACCGGTCTTTTTGTCCCAATATCTTCTTTCACCGCGACGTAGTTGCACCGACATATCCCTGGGCACGAGTCCTCGATGTTAAATTTGGCGAACTGAAGTTGTGCGAGAGTCCCGCGCGATACGTGTATAATCCACGAACACGATACGTCCCCCCCTTGCCACAGGTCCTCGCCTTTGACAACAATCAGGCCATCTTTGTTCCGAAGATGTTTTTTTCGACCGCAGCCTGGTTGAAGCGAACGCTCGAATCTGTTTAGTTTTTCATTTCCCCCTAAAACAACAACGCAACACTTGTTATGGTGCATTTGGCACGTTTGCCACGTAAGGCCTTACACTTGCAATTTTTGCTGCAATTTTATGTATTATCTTCTTTGATAGATGTGAACGAGTGAATTAGTTACTGATGTTCAAATAAGAGTTCTTATACGTCAGAGCGTTCATAACTTATTACTCGTTCACATCTATCAAAAGAAGAAAATCGCAGCGAAAATTGCAAGTGTTAAACGGGGCTTAAAAGTGCTACGGTTAATCTGTACGAATGAACATGGTTCCTGTTGATAAACCTCATGTAGCGTTGTCCAGATTATATCTCTTCTGTTTATTCGTACCTTAGTATTTTAGGAAACGTATTTTGTAGTGTGATCTTGGCAAAAGGTAAAAAAGGCCAGATGTTTTTCCTCAAAATATCAAGAAAGCGGCATCTTTGTTCAGCGATACGATCAGAAAAATATTTTCCAAAACAAATTTAAATGTTCTTATTTGAAAGCTTTCCTGTCAAGTCCCACATCGTTAAATAAAACTTCACTTCTTAGTTCTAAATCCAATGATGCAGTATGCTGGGCATACACATTCGGGTTTTCTCTACAAAATGCATCATGGGAACTAAACCATTCTGTAATTTGAACTTCCTAATCTCTTATGGGATAGCTTCTTTGTTTAATGTTTTATGTTATCGCAAATTAATCCGGTTTAACGGCCTATTCGTGTGTTTTTGTGGCTTTGTTTTCATGGAAGGATACCTGTTGGATTATTGTATTTGCAGGCCAAAGCTCTGGTTAGAAATAGTGGTAATCTGTTCTTGCTCTCCAGTTATCTTGTCAATAAACTGACCAAAACAGTCAATGAGGTTTAATATGCCGTAAATACATAAATCATGATTGATTTTAAAAGACAAAATCTCGTGTCATTTGTAGGCGGAAAACGACAGAAGAATACGATGAAAACAAATCCTCGTAACTGTTTAATTAACTACATTATTCATCGTTTAGGAATAACCATTTTCATTAATACATTATAAAAATATATGTGCACACTCAGATTGGCTTTTTGTAAACTTGAGGTGAAATTTCTCCCTTGCGCTCATTCAAGACGCTTGCATGTAAAAGGGTAATATGGTCTAGATAGCGACATTAATAAATTACCGCGATTATTTGATATAATTATTCTGGACAAACATTACATGTCCAGTGCTGGAAATTCAACGCAGACGTGTCCATTTGGCAGTGGACAAGCCACGACTATATGAATATGTATTATTTGTGTTGATTTGTCAGTGTGGTGAAAAGCAGCAGATATATAGTTGATTTACGCTAGAATTGAAACCATCATTCTTACCATTCGCAATAGGATACGCAGAACTGACATCCAGTAATATCTGTGTCACCAAAAGCACCAACGTGAATCGTCGAAGCACGGAAGTCATGCTTACGTGCGATCAATGTCCCGTATTGATCCAATTTTAAACACAATCTGCTCTTTTAAAACCAAACAATTCGTTGAACTTCAACATGCACAAGACAACGGCTTCAGGGCAACACAGCGCTCAGAATAACGTTTATGCTAATGCCACAGAATAGATATATCTGTTAATGAACACACTTTAATTTGTTCCATTTCAAAGGAGTGTTTAATGTTTATCCAAACTGCTGTAAGATACGGTCGCATTGCTGTTGTTATTCCACATTCTGAAGCGATCTTTGCGGACCTCGTTTCAAACAGATATCTGCTTGTAAACAATTATACAGCAGCGATCAACTGAGTTGATATTATATTAAGAACGACCTTAGTTAATATAATGCGTTCACATGTATTGGCGACTTGCTGTGACATTACCTCATGAAGTCATTCTGTTATCTGTTAACAAATTAAATATGTCGTTGTACGACACAGCATGATATCAAAAGATCTAAGACGTTCTCCAAATTAACTTACCATTTGTGGTTACTTTCACGAAACCCCTCGTGATTATCCTGAATGATACATTACAAGTGCTAGGAGTAGGAACAGCCGACGTCGTGCAATCTAATCTGTTGCAAGTTATGACCTACAAAGACTTGCAAAACGCCGGGCTGATAAATATAGTTACATGGTAATATAACGCGCAGTTTTCATTGCTTATTTAAACCATATAAAACAACAAACTTGAATCACGCGATATTGCCGTGCTTGGGGGAGGAACATCTCCCGTTGATAGGCACGAGGTGAACACAACTCTATGTAACTGTTACAGCTATACAGCCAGATTTAATACCGTAGATAGCGATATTTGTTTGTTAAAACCATTCATGTAAACGTTCAATTATTTTTCCATAAAATAATTGCAGCATCGAAGTCCTCGTAGGTGTCTGGGACTGTCTGCAATCCGGTTTTTTTCCGAGAGTATCTCTCTAACATTGTAGGGAAGGAGAAAGCTAGAATGTGATACGTATATTTTGTCATATAAACACTGCAAGACTTATTCAGACAAAAATCCCTAAATTATATGTTTGTGGACAATGATCATCTTTTTATGAACAAAATCCCTTCAATTCCAAAGCTATTCTCTTCATCTTGTTTCGCCGTCTAGTATGTTGACACCTCGCCGCTAAATTCATCGCCGTCGGTGTAATTGGAATGTCCATTTTAACTATTCATTTTATCCTCAAAACTTTCACAATCGACAAACCATCCGTACATTTTATGTCAACAAATTGAGGGTCAAAGAGTTCATACCGACATTTTACTGCATGCCTCCCTGTCTTTCTAATTCACTCATGCCAAACTTTGTCCGTTTAAAAATGCAAATAAACGTCCTATTAAGTTATTTTAGAAGAAAAATGCAAGCGATTAGAGTGAACAACTATTCACATCTTTCCATTTTGTGGGAAAGTATATAAACACATCATATTCAGTGATTTCTTTCACATGAGAGTTTCACGAGGGCATTGATGTTATAGACTGACCGCACAGTTGAAAGCTAATTTTTTTATAATGAAGCATTCACTTTCCTTCGTGTTTTTGAGTTTTCTCTTTTTACACGTGGTTCTTCTTGGCTCCTCAAAAGCACAAAGTGGCGAGGCCTCACTCGTGGAACAGCTGGAAGACAGGTGAGTTTGAATTGATGCAAAAAAAGATAATTTTGCATGCATTTTGCCTGTATAGTTTGAAAACTCCGCTCATAAATGCATGACTATAGCGCGAGGTTTTAAACCTATACACTTGAGAATTCCTCCAAAGGTTATAGCTAAAGATATCTGGTTATTTTATGTAGTGGTAACGACGAAGCTACGGTTGAACTGGGGCCAGAGGATGACGATATCCGGGTCCTCCTTGATCTGGCGAAAGATATTTGTGCTAACCGGCAGAATTGACCAAGGTTTGTTCATCGTAACGAGTTGATCAAAATAAACTTATTACAAATCTCACCTGCATGTATTTACCCAAATACTCCTATCAAGCATATCCTCAGTTTTCTCTGACTACTGATAGTGTGGGGAAATTTAAATTCTAAATGTTTCAACTGCAGGAATTCAAAACAAGAATCACACGCAGAATCATTAGATAGTTTGAGCAATATATGTCACTTAAGCATAGAAACTTTAATGTAATTAAATGCATATAAAGAGGTCTTGGAAAACAATTCGTTGGATACTTGGATACTGCAGTACACTAACATGGCGCGTAAATGAATACAAATGAAACGCGAATGCGTAATTTTGCTAAAAAATCTTGCAGGTGTTGATCCCAAAAGGGCCAAAGGATTATGTGATTGTTTTCGTCTCTATAAGAATGGCAACTGAAGATTTTGGGTAAGTTGATTCAGGATGGCCTGGCCCATTTTATTATCACAAATTATTCGAGTGAAAAGACTTGCTCAAAGACAAAGTCTACTGTACTCCAAGTTCTTCTGTATGTATGTACGATAATCTATGTTTATTCTAACTGTTTTGCTATATTTTTTAGGCCGATACGGATCATGTGAATTATTCAGAGTTAAACGAGGAAGTGACTGGAATATAAGTCTTGTATAGTGGTCTTATTTGTCTTATATCAAATGTATTGTAAAAATCGATGAATAGATTAAAAATTAGTAATTTTGCAACGAGTATACAGGAAGCTCACTGTTAATAATTGGCACAAATACTGTTTATTGTTCTTGTTTTCTAACTTCTATAAACACCATTAAATATTTTGTGCATTTTCCCGCCACCGACAAACAGTGCATATTAGGAAGATTAATTACTGTTTATTGGGAGTAAATATAAAGTAATTTCACTTTGTAAACAACACACCAGGCCGTGCGCAATGCATGCTAATTTTTTGAGGGTCGGCTTCTTTATTATCAGTCCGATTAAGTGGGCGAAATAATATGTTTGTTCAGACAAATTGCCAGTTATAACCTTGTAAAAGTTCAGAAAAGACAAATCGCCATGTGTCTTGATTTTGAAGTCGTATTTTTGTGACAATTCTGATTGGATCCTTGCATTATTGCTACGGTGGCGCTATATATCTCCGACTCTGAAGCATATCTATATAGCTAATTTTTCAAAAAGCTATATTCGTGTCAGGACCTAGTCTCGCAAGTCATTTAAAAGTGGATAGCTACCATATGCATGGTGAGGCTAATTCATTATCATGATTTCAAAACGATTAAGATATCCATTAAAATATATTTCTAATCATATACCACAAATTAATATCAATGTGCACCCAATACCGACTGGATAAATAAGGAAATATTTCTTTAATGGAAAGGCAATTTTCTTCGTAATTTAGAAAAATTGTTCAGTGGTTAACAATTTGTCTGTATTTACATTTGCGGTATATCCTCAATTTCAGAAGATAGACTTTTAAACTGGCTGAATACATATAGCTAAAGTGAGAACACTCAAAGTAATTATTTTAGTAATTTTAAGAACGTTGCGTGTGTACATTTTTGAAGATGGCAATTTTTAGAAATTGCATAAAAAGCGAGAGAGTTGGCAATCATCCTGCATTTCAGGATTGTCCTTAGAAGCGGAAGTATCCAGATTTTTTTTTCGAGAGTCTTTAAAACCGTCGTGATTTACCTGTGCTGAAACAATGAAATTTTCACAAGTTTTCATTTTGCTTTGCGCGTTGTTTGCAATGTCGTTCGCTGTGCCGTTGGCTAGGTAAGAATCCTAAAATAGGGCATTTACATGTATATTATAGCGTTAACATTGCTTCCCATCTCCACAAAACTCTGCATTAGACGAAATTTATGACTTTTTGAGCGTGATGAAAAGCAACTCTCTGTTGCATGTTTTTTTTCCATTGGCATTTTCTTTGTTCTTATATAGCAATGATGGCAAAGAGGTTCAAGACAAGAGGTTCGTCGGAGCTTGGCTGATAAAAAAAGCATTGTCGAAAGGAATATCCGTATTATTGTCACAAGTGTGTAAACTTAACTCATGTAAGTAATGACTAATTGATTTTGAAGTTATTCGAACATGGCTCCCGTTATCATGCCATGAAACGAACATTATTGTCGCGTAAAAATTATCACGCAAATTTGGGCTGACTATATGATTGTAAAAATTTTCAATGGGGCGCCAAAAAAGTTTGTTTTTCTATATAGTGTCTTCCAATGTGCAAAGCATATGCGGGTGTGCCACGGCAGTTGGTGGGTTTGTCGGTGATGAAGGTGAATATATATAAATATATATATGATTTTTTACTATATTCGAAATCGTTTATTTTACAGGCACAGGAATTAATTTTGTACAATGCATAGCGGTACCCACTACCCAGAATGTACAGACGGTGGCGGGAATATCCCCGTGCCCTCAGCTCCCCCCACTCCTCTTTCGTAAAATAAGCGCTTTGTTGGAAATTTTGGGTTTTGTCGGAATTTCGAAGACAATTGAATATACAGAAATTGAGAAAAAAGTATGACTTATTTCATATACATTGGTGGACAGGCTACAGCCTACATAAATCCCAATTTTCAGTGGATATCATTCTTTGAAAATCAATTTTAGAGCTTTACCGAAGGGAATTTCAAACATTACATCGCATGTAAATAGTTTGACAAATAGCTGAATCGTGTTTTTTCTCAAAATCGACGAAAGGAAACTAGTATAGTTTTATAGGTCAAAAGCAAAGGGATTAGAAGCAATGTCGGAAATTTGTGACGCTTTGAAGTTTGACCCTGCACCACTGCCAGGACTGAATTTCCGCCAGAGCGTACATATGGGAAATGGAGCTGATGTACCTGAAATGTCGGCTAGCTCTCAGGAGGGGGCTGTCTGACCCGTCTCTAGTCTCAGGCCGGGTGGGGCTGTCCCTGCCGCTTCACTGGACATACTTCTGGTGGTTTCCGAAACATTTTTTTTTGTTTTTACAAATGAAGGTCTGAGATTCAACAGCGATGGTTCATGAGTATGGATTCGATCAAGCAACAACTTGGTGACTTTGCAATAACAGTGAGTGTAATTTATTGATCTTAATAATTGTTCATACGAAGTCCAATGCGGAACTCGTATCATGAAAAATTTTCCTTTTTGTTTCATCGCAATTGTCCTCATTTTGTGAATGTTGTCTTTTCCAATTAAGAATATGCGAGATTGTAATTGGTAATTGTGTGATAATTGTATCAAACCCTATATCTAAAGAGAAGGTAAGTGACTATAAAGTAGCTAAGCTCAAATTTCGTTGATACAATTTTACTGAATTTTTTTATGGCAACGTGTGTGTAATGTTGCTTATTGAATCGTAGGTTATGTCATTATTACAATGAATCGTCTTCTTTTCAGGATTTGGACGGATGAAAATGTGAGAATTACAAGCAAATAAAGAGAAATATAGTTGTTTTAGTGACTTGTAATGGTAAAAATGAGTGAATAAATAAAAGTATTACCTGCATCAAGAGAGTCTATATATTACATGATTTGGTTCGACCTTCTTTCCGCTGTTGCAAACTCCACAGTAAATCTAAACCATTTCTCTTTTCTTGAGCTCAGGCCTTCCCTCAACCGCGAAGCATAGATTTCTCAAAATGAAGATTTATAAGGCTATAAGCAGCGAATGTGAGATTATTCTATGTCGTTTCTGTCTGCTAATCAACAAATTTCGCCTCACATGCAATATAATAATGAATATTTATTGTAGAAATTTTTTATAAGATGAAAGATGCCAACTCTCAGCGAGAATCAGGCTTTATTTCAGAATAATGGATAGTTTGATTCCTTGTTATTTCATGTTTGAATAAAATTTTAAATTTATTTTGCATATTCAGTTATATAAAGAAAGGTTAAATAAGGAATGTCTAAAAGCTTTCTCACAACCGATAAACATAATCATTATCATGCATTTTGACATTGTATTTCACGCAGTCAAATGATTAATTAATTTCATTTCAACATGATATATAATTCTCACGTATTTTATCTTTTTTAACTATAATGTACCATCTCAATAAGGCAGTTCGTGTGTTATCAGTTGTACATACTCATTATATCATGCTAATATTACCATCCGAGCCTAAATCTTCGTTATAATTCATCGGAAAACAGACATTTCGTTGATCAATCGAACCTTTTTTATCTCATGCAATCATTTATCTATAGCAAATTGGAAATTTGAAAACAACAAACATTTAAACTGCAAAGATTCATCTATATAATAGACGGATATATGTATCTTCATGAAATTGAGTATACATATTCCTATAAACACCCTTAATGCATGTTATTTCCAAAATCAATTGTTTTTTGATTAATGACTGATCAAAACGCCATTGCTTTCAATTTAAAAACCAATTGGCTTTTAATTTCAAGGAGACGATCATCCTGAGTTGAATACATAATCGTAGCTAAATATTCGAATGAAAAACCATTTATTTTAGTAATTTTTAAAACAACTAGCAATTATAGCTTGTATGTAAATTCTGATATCATTGACATTGGTTCCACACGCCTGGACATAAAAAGCCGTGTTCTTTTCACCGTCCTGCATTTCACGATAGCATTTTGATCTGAGAGTTCAAAGAAAAGTTTTCATTTTGTGTGAGAGATTTCGGAGAAAAAGTCATCGTTTTTCAGCAGTTTGAAAGATGAAGTTCAGAAACGTGTTCTTGTTGCTCTTTGCCTTATTGGCAATCTCGTTTGCTTTACCCTCGAACGTGGAGGAAAATGAGGAGCATTCGGCCAGGTATGTGAAATCCTGCAACGATACCTCTGGCGTAGACATTGCTTTCTTTGTTCTTCTTTATATCCAGAGCAAAAACATCCAGTTTAATAAATTATTACACGGAAACAGGACAAGATGTTTTCTGGCCCTCTGAAGGTGGTCATGCATGCACATGCAACCAGGAAACTTCTGATTCAACTTAAAAATGTCTCGTCGGCAGTCTTAATTTACGGGTTTCAGTTTCGTTTCTTTTAGCAACGGCGAAGCAGATGAAGAAAAAAGATTATTTGGCTTTGTGGCTAGAAAAGGATTGGGTTATGCGATCAAGGCTGTTTGCAAATATGGACGCTGTAAGTGATTTTATGAATAACGAATCTTCGATTGTCGATTGCTTTCCTGATTTTTTCATTTGTTTTAAATCTTGCATTTATGTTTAGTACCCGCTAACATCAAAGGTCTATGCGATGATTGTCTTCACTTAATGGGAGATGAAGGTGGGTATGGAGTAAATATAGTGTGAGGCTGTAAGCTCTGTAGTTATATATCTGGATGGAGAAATATGTATCGGACCCGGTTGTATAAATTAAACTTTTAACTAGATTTTGCGTTGTTAATTTCTCATTTTAAGCGATTCTAATTGACCAATTCCATCACTAACCATAGTGAAACCTTAACTACCTTTTTATTAACCTCGTTGAGTCGAAACTCCCCCAATTCATTTTTTTTCCTAATGCAAAGAAATCACATTTCAGCTTTTTTGCGTTGTTTTTAGCGAAAAATTTTCAACGCCCGTTACTTAATTTATTATTCTGCCTTCGTTGTCGATAGGAATGGTTTTTCTATCCAGTACATTATCAGATCAGTGACACTGTTTGTTCTTGTAGAGGCAAAAGTCGAGGAGGAAAAAAGAGGGTGGTTCAGGCGGCGCAGGCGTAGACGCAGAGGGTGGTTCAGTCGGCGCAGGCGCAGATCCAGTGGGTCAGTGCGGTCTGCAGTTTGCAAGTTGAAAAGCGCGGTGAAGAAAGTCTGCAACGGTATGTTTGGTATATTATGGTACAACATGTACATTATGATACATTATGGTACAACCCTGTATATTACTTGTATGGGAAATCACAACTTATTTTGTGCAATATTTCTTTTAAAGGATTTCTAATTAAGCACGCAATCAAAAAATTGCAAATGTGTTAAGAGATTCATTTAAAAGGTGACCGCATATGATATAATTTAGATATATATCTATATATATATATAATAGTTAAATTTATTTGACTTCTCTTTCTTCCAATTATTTATCTATCGTATAATCTTTACCTAACAAAATCGTATAATCTTTACCCTAACAAACTAGGATTTGGGCCGAAGAAAAGTGTAAAAGTTACAAAGCAATCAAAAAGAAATATTATAGTTGATTTATAGCGCCTTGTAACGGTAGAGGTGAATAAATAAAAGTAGTATCTGCATCAAGATTGTTTAGGATTTATTTCAGCTTCGCAGGACCACCGTTTTAAAACCCAGGGGTTTCTCACTTCCACCTGTGCCAGCGAAAAATTTAAAACAATTTCCCATTTCATTGTCGTCAGTTAACATTCTGTAAGCAGTTTCTATATTTGTGACTTGTTCAACACTTGCTTTCTTGAGCAGAACCTAATGAAAGATCAACAAAAATGGCAAGAAATCCGGCGTACGTCAAGGAGACTGGTTCGTCGCGTTGTGATGTGACTTTGTATTTCTGTAACAAGTGAAATATAGCTTTGTCAATCAACAAGACGTTTCTAAAATATCCCTACCTGTTTTCGAACATCAATTCCCATCGCTTTTAGAAAATCCTGTTGCCTTACGGGACCAAATGTCGAAACTAAAAACAGATAATTCACCATGAAAATTCGTTCACGTTGCATGCGCTTTTGACTTTATACGTTTCGAGTGTGGTTTTTTTCTAACAAACTATATTCACAATATGACGTCAAAAAGTAGAAATTTGATTAAATGGGAGGCAATGAATTTGAACAAAATAGATCTATACCTTTATATTGAGAAAATATTTCTTTTAAAGCCGAGAAATCAACATTTGAAGTGAGATCAGAATGACCTGGCTCAAAGAGTGGATGTACAAGTTGATGGTTTTGAAAGGCCTGCAAAAAATAATCAGTTATTGTTGATCTCGGTCGGTTAGGGTGGCTTCGGGTGGTTCCCGCTCATGTGCGAGAAATCTATTAGCATTTTCATCACTATAATTTGGTGTTACTTTCTCTAAAGCTCTGTGTTCATTGCTTAACTGTTTGTTGTCCGATTATCTAACGCAGGCAATTCAGTCGCGGGCTTCAGAATTGAACTCTTTCATTTGAAACCATATATTCTCTTATGCCGTGTTATCCTTACCCGCAAGGTGTTCCTCTCGCTGTCAACATCGCCATAATCAACAATCAGTGAAGAACCGCCATGTTTTTTAATGTTTTGTGCCATTTCCTCAACGATTACTTGAGCCTGAGGTCGGATCTCAATTTTGTCTGCTTTAAGATCTTTGCCTTTGGGCAGCAAAACAGATGCCGGCGTGTTTGAAGGCGCCAGACAGAACTTCAAGTGATGCGGTCTAAAATATTTTAAACCCGAATTGAGCGCAAACAAATCCTAAATCAGCTGTGCCTGATTGCACTCAAATTTCAACAATAAAATAATCGCAAAAAATCGATCGTGCGATAGTTTATTTTGAGTAAGAGTCCGTCTTTACCCGTCTTCATCTACGTCCACCATTACCTCACGCCATCCATGTCGAGTCCTCTAAAATATCAAATCATATGTATACACATATTGCTCATATCCCAGTCATAATTTGTACACGAAATGAGTATCTTTCATCTATTCATCTGACCTGAAATTCATGTATGGGAAGCGCGTCAAAGAACTCGTGTGCCAGGTAAAACGAACAACCTAAGCAAAAAAAACCCAACCAGTTTTCCATTTGTAAATAGTCTTTAAATGTGCACATTTACATCGCATTTTTGAGATTTTGTGCGCTTTAAAGTGAGAAAAGATTTGGGAGGCCAGTGCTGAAGAGGCATATCATTGAATGAAAAGATCAGGAGATGATATGGAGTCACTTGAGTGTTGGTAGTCAGGAAGATGGAAGGATAGTTCGAGACTGCATGCATGGGCTGGTCAAACACGCTAATAAACGCAGACCTTTTGGCACATCTGAGATATCATGATGCCACGTTACTGGTATGCCATCTTTGGTTGTGTTGCTGTTCATAGGCTTTAGAAATAAATGAATTACATTAATTTTACGCACGATTTTTGCTTATCATAAACAGATATCTTACCACGTCTTGCTTCTGATCGCTAATGCATAAAATTTTTTTCTGCATTTCTCTCATTGCAGGACTGATCTCAACAAGATGCAAGCTCAGATGTTCTGAAATTCTACCCAATCTGGCGAAAACCTAGTTTGAAAACAGGCTGAATAAATTACTGAGAAGATATGTTGTGTCCACTGGGTCCTGGTTTGTAAATCAAGCGAGCAAAATATATATTTTTTACCCGGAGAATATCTGAAATAAGTGTTCCACGCCCAGGACCTAGTTCAACAAACTGGATGTCCCGCGGTGAACCATTATAAAGCCATCTTTCGTAGAACCAAATACCTATTAACTGAAGGAATGGATGGGTGATGGAATGAGACAAAGACCAGCTTATGGTTAACCAATCGGAAATGATGCTTTTTTACTGACGGTGAACTATAGCATCATAACAAGTTTTGTACCTCTCCGAAAATCTGACTGATTTCAGGCGATGTTATAAAATCTCCCTCCAAACCAAATACATCTTTCTTCATGTAATAACCCTGAGAAGAAAAGTAGGAAAACTCATTGCTCTCATAGTAATACGTACACCAGATGAGGGATGAATTTCGTGCGGTGTAATACGAACTGAGCCGTTCTTTCCTTCTAACGATAGAGGTGTCCGTCGGGTTGTTAATTTCTATATATACCACATACAAATATTGCATTGGATAGTTTATCGTGCAACTAAAAGAGCTGTTTTGTGTTTAAGTCCAAAGATCAACGGGCTGTGCATGAGACAGCCGATTCTTGGCTTACTCAGCATCGCTTCTTCTGCCCCGCATCAAAGACGCAACTGCTGCAGAGAAAAAATGCATGTAAAGTTCGTTTACCACGAGAGGATGGGAGAGGACTTCCTTCATATACTCTGCCACCGTGATAGGCCCCGAGAACTACATAAAAATGAGAAACAATGACATGTACGCAAAAAATGTAGAGTGTACTAGCTGTGCTAGCCATTTATCTAGAGCCGGATTTATCCTAATCTGTGTTAGGAATTTATTTTATGGATTTATCGTCATTCTAATTAAATATTATCTTAAAACCAATTAACACCACGTGCCAATACAAAACAGTATAATTATATAACATTACGGAACTCATAGTAACGCTTTCTATTGTATTTGTAAATAAAATGAGTATTTTTTCACAAATCAGCATGCAGAACAAAAAAGCGTGTTCTGTGAGTTCTACAATTATGACGTCGGACGTCCGTCCTCCACCTGGTATGGTTTAGCGCATAAAAACATGACTGTTAAAAATTGTTTAAAATTCACGAGAGAAATTTCTGTTTAACTTGAAGTTGTATTTCCAAGGATCATCATGGATAGCAAAAAAGGTAAACTAGCTGTGGACATTATTTTAGAAAGAATTATCCAGGAAAATGTTCAAAGTTGCATGAACCAGTGATGTGTGAAAGCAAGCAGGTGTAAAATGATTGGACATTTCCCTTCATGAATTTATCTACCTTGATTTTAGCTTTGAGTTCCTTTACTAACTCAGTTTCTCTGGATTTTGATGCATTGGTATGTAGTTTCCGTAGACACTTTTTAAATTTAATATTGAACACGTAGGGATAATGAATGAACCCTAAAGTGATTGTGAGAAAAAGTAATGTAGGTTATGATGAGAATATAAGCAATTCATCTGGACTATCACCATATATAATGATGGCAATCCTCCAGTAACATATGCAATTGTTTATAGTGGTATTCAAAATAGAATACCAAATCTTTTCGCACTGGTTAACTAGCAAGCTCGTTAACTAGCAAGCTGGTTAACACAAGTTACTGGCAGATATGATTTTATTTCCCGGATTACCAAACAGTCATATTTTGGTGACAATTAAAATCATTTAGCAATAGATGGAACTGTAGTATTAAAATACTACATATGCATTACTAGACAGATATAGCAAGTCTTACTGTTCTTAGTCGTATCTAACATCCTCCTCAACCCACAAATCATCATAGAGAGGTGGAAACTAAACTATAATATTATAAAAAATCACATTTTGTTATTTTTTAATAGTAAAATACTGATATCCACTATCTATATGTACTTCAGCATGGGATAGGAATAAGTCATGCTTACATCAAGTAACGTGGGTTATTTAATAACATGGACGATTTTCAAAATGTCGCGCGTATTTTGAGGACATTTTTTTATAATTTGAGAGCTGAAAAAGGTTCTGGAATGCTTTTCACCTTGCCGGAGATATCGCGTAAGTACCAAAGCGTGTTAAGATTTGTTCACTGTTATTACTTGTTGCGTGCTGTACGTTGTATGTACCATGTACAACTATTGCTTGGAAGACCAAATAATTTGCCAAAACACGTGGAATTGTATTTTGTGAAAGAGAAACTTTGAATTTAACTTTCCGTCATTTATACATTGTATTTTGTGAAAGAGAACTATTGTCAGAAGTGCGCAATTTCCAGCTAGGAAAGTTTGAAAATTGTGCATTTGAAGGGAAAGTGTCTACTAAGAAATATTCTGTTGAATTTTGAAGCTCTGAAACCGAATAGAGCTCTCCATCATTTACCCCAAAAAACTACCTAGAAACTTGCTGTGAGGGATACGTCTAATGGACCATTCTCATCATGACGTCAAGCACCGAATGTCTGTGGCTATACACAAATTTGAGTTGTTTATAGTTATGCCATAGGTTATGCAGAGCATTACCACAGTGAGCTTGAAAGGTTAAGCTTTCTGGTGGGTGAAAAAGAGCTTAAATCCTTCTGAAGCCCCATAATGTATGTTAATCTAATTAATGTGAAAATTTTTAATAAATGACTCTCAAATCTTAATTACTTAACACATGATCATAAAAAACACATTATGTTTGTTGTAATATACAAATATGTTCAGAATTTCCTCCAAGTCTATTATTAGGGAGTATAAAGCGTTAGTATTTAGTAGAGTGTGATGTTCAGTTTCCAGATGAAAATTTCCACTCATGTCAAAACTCTGACATAGGTTCACTAAATTTCAAACTACATTTCCTGTAAAAGGCCAGTTCGAAAGAAGCCATTGTTGGAAACACATGTCTTACAGATCCGAATTTACGAGGAAACTCACAAACCAAACTAAGGACAAGAAACATGATTTACCAAGCTTGATTATTATGTGTTTTTTTTTAAGATGCATAAACATGTTCTGGTTAACTGAACATCTTGTGGCCTCCCAACGGTCCACAACATAACTCTAGGCAGTTATTTTAAACATTGCAATAATAGATTGGCTTGATTAAAACTATACGATTAAGATAATTAGGCTTAATATATTATTAATATTATTATTATTATCCTTGTGAAGAGTAGATTAAATTTAAATTTCTTGAAAATCTGCCGGTTTATGTTTGGTAAATTCTAAAAAATATAGGCACCGGCTTAAATACATATTCCTTTTCTATTGACTTACATGCTGTGGTTAATATTGCCCCTGAAAAATTTTAGGGCCGGTGGGTGCGAAGCTGGTCTGTAGGCCTTGTGGCACCTGTTATAAGGATATTTAAGCAATTGAACTATATTATAGTCTTTTGTTATGTCAAATTTCTTGGACTATTAATAAGTTTTAGATAAGTCTTCTCTTCCATCCCAACTTTATAGCCAGCCTTTGTCTCTTCAAAATTGTCCCCACCCCCCGGGGTATTTGAAGTCTTTGACTCACCCTGGGTAGTCACGAGCGCTTTGACAAGTCACATCACGTGTGCTTCAAGGCTAACGAATGACTTTTAAAGTGTGCTCTTGTATTTTTTCCTGTCACTAGACAGCAGATTCCGATTTGGGATTTTGTCCATTCCCGCCTCGACTAAACCACATCATATTCATGGCCTCGGCGGCAAAGGGGTCGTTTTTAAAGTTCTCCGCAGCAGTTTCCCTAATTCCGTTACTATTTGGTTGCTCGTTTGGGCTAGTTTGAGTATTTTTCTTGTTTATTGGAACAGGACTGTCTACGGTTTCTTGTTCGGCCAGCGGGGCTCTCTTCCGCGGACTAGACGCCGTGCGTGGTCTACTGATTCTCGATGCTGGTCTGCTCTCGTTTTTTATCTGTTTTTCCTCCCAGACGTCATCTTTTTCCGGTTTTTCTTCGCTCGAATACTTGTGGAATTTCTCTTTTTCTTTCCTCGCTTGTACTCGTTTCTGCCAATCCCGGAAGGCTCTCTGGAGGCGTATCGCTGCGGCCGTCTCTTGCTTGTATCTTTGAAGGATCGTGTAAAGTTTAGGCGTCTGTTGTCGTTGCGGGAACGAGGACTGGAAACGATCCTCAAACTTCTCGTACATATTTCGTTTATCATCCTCGGTCAATTCCTCCATATCGCCTATAACCCGTTTAACCAACGCCAACATCAAATCAAGACAGTGGACCATATCTCCTTGTCTCACTGGGACATTCAACGCTGCTGCTTCTTCTTCGTTCGGTTTTGGGATTCGCAAGGGCGGATCAAGTGCGTCCAAGAAGTGGGTAACATCGCGGTAGTGAATGAACTGTGTTGCTTCTGGGTCGTAGGTCTCCCATGTTGTGATATACGCGTCCATATCTTCCTCGCACAAGCCAATTTCGTCTTGTTGTTGGGCTTCGTTGAAGTTCTCTAAGATTACTGCTATGTACATGTTTACAGTCACGAGGAATATTAGGAGGATATAACTGACAAAGTAGACAACCGCTAGCCATGGTGTACCGCAGTTACCATTTGGTAGTCCAGCTCTGGGCGTTGGATCGCAGTCCGGGGGCGTGATCATCATCGGCTCAAGAATTGTATTCCAGCCAGCGGCAGTCGCGATGCGGAATAACAGAAGGAGACTGGAGAAGAATGTATGGAAATTCACAACGTCATCAAGGTATCCCGTGTGCTTAATGTTACCCCACAATGACATGCCGATGCAGGCGTAGATGAACATGAAGAGAAAGAGCAGGCAGCCAATGTTTGCCAATCCAGGCAGCGATTTCACCAAGGCAAAAAGAAGACTGCGGATACCTTTGGCACTCTCGAAGAATCGTAACAGTCGTGCTAAGCGAAAGACGCGCACAACCCGAAGCAATCCAGGAGAAAATGGCATGGTAATTTCATACGAGGCAAGAACGATTTCTAAAGAGAAAATATTGGATGCTTTCATTTGAAATTCAAATCAAGTTGTATCTTACTAATCATGTGCCATCAACTTGCATTACATGCAGAGTCTTGTCTACTTTGGTTTTGGTTGAAATGCCGTAACTAACCTGTGATAGAAAATATGACAATAGTAAAATCGAAGAGATTCCATCCAGACTTGAAGTACTCAAATTTCAATGCCAACAAACGCAGTATCGCTTCGATAATGAACAAGATTGTGAAGATATAATTGAGGTAGTCCAGTCCTTTAGTAAATCCATCTGACTGGTGATGGTGCTCCCCCATCATCGTATATATTCAACATAATTATCGCCATGATGAAGAATTCGAAGGACCGACTCTGAATCAAGTCGTATATCTTTCCCCTCCATTCCGCCTTAAACAGAAACGTGTTTGCAATTCATAATTTTGTGGTTGCAGTTTCAATATAAAGTAGGGCCACTGTTATTGTTACCGTTCGGATGTGTTTCATCGGTTTGTAAATGTTATTATTAACCAGTGTTATACTACCTGGTGGGAAACGAGTTCTATTGTTTGTTCGTCATTCATTATTTGTTTCTCTCGTTATTGTTGTTCTTGTGTAGTTTCTTACCTTGGGTCTTTTGGGTGTTTTCCGTGGCTTCTTCATATATGTGCGACAAACAGTGTTCACCCAAATTCTCTGGTTGGGTGTTAGAAACATGCCCATTGCATCGCTGTCTTCGTACTAAAGTTCGATAGAAAAAAGTTGAGTAAATTGGAGAGCAAATGATGTTGAAATTGGAGAGCAAATGTTGTTGAGATTGGAGAGCAAATGATGTTGAAATTGGAGAGCAAATGATGTTGAAATTGGAGCACAAATGATGATGAGATTGGAGAGCAAATGTTGTTGAAATTGGAGAGCAAATGATGTTGAAATTGGAGAGCAAATTATATTTAGATTGTCTTTACCTGTTGTTTGAGTTTGCTGAAATTCTCAATGACGACCCCAACGAAAAGATTCAAGATGAAAAACGATCCCAATGTGATAAAGATTACATAGAATATGTTCATGGCATAGTTATTGTCTTGTATGGGTTGTTCATCGATCTGCAAAGAATACATACACGTTTCAATATCTATCATTCACTGGATTGTTGTGAATTGTTGACTACTAAAATTGCGAGTAACTTACCTTAGTAGCATCGACAGAATCGAATATTACTTCCATATAACCTTCGAGTGTTGCCTGAAAGTAAGGACGGGTTAAGTAAACTCCTCTACACTGTATGGTATTATATTTTAGCACACTCTAAAAGTTTATCAAATGTGCAGGCTAGATCTTCGCGGGTATTTGGCGACGGAACTCTTTCTAGCTGTGGTGCTCTTCTTCCTTCTCGCTTACATCAATGACAAATCTATGGATGGTCTAACCTGACAAATCTATGGCTGGTCTATCCTGACAAATCTATGGCTGCACTACAGTTGGATATATCTTATACAAAATGCGCACAACTTTGAATACGTACAACTTGGAATAAAGCAAGAAAACCGTCCAAAGCGCTGTTGAAATGGATCTTCCTGTTTATCCATCGATTGCCATTCACTGTTGCATTCTCTAAACAATGCGTTTTGTCTGGAATATCCGAAGCATCCCATTGTTGCCCGCTCACATCAACACATCTGTAAAACTTTCCGCCAAAGAACTGGTATCCCATAATTGAGAAAATCAGCCAGAACACCATGCAGACTAGCACCACATTTCCTATTGCTGGTAGCGATAACACAAGAGAATTGATAACAACCTGCAAGAAACCAAATGTCAGGCAGTTAGTGCTTATAACTCTGTTGCTTCGATCCCCAACTTTCGTTAGAGAATGAAATAGCTCCTAACCTTCATTCCCTCAAATTTTGACACAGCACGAAGCGGTCTAAGAGCACGCAAAGAACGGAGAGCGTTGAGATTCTCGTTACCAAACAGCGTCGCAACTGATATCTGAAAATTTTAAATGATATCAAACATCAATACGAGATTGAACCTTACGGCAAGTATAGAGTACATTGGAGGTGGAGTTCAAGTGAAGTCACTCAGTTGAAAGTCAAGATAGGCTAAAGTTGACGGGCGTAACAACCATGGATGCTCTCCCAAAGGTTATAATGCAAAAATTGTACTTACAGCCACAATGAAGACATCCAGTAAATTCCAAAAACTTGTGAAATATCCAACAACGCCGTAGCCAATGAGCTTCAAAAGAAACTCCAAACCAAAGATGACAGCGAAGAAATAATTGGAGTACTCTAAAATAGCTTTCAGTGTTGGACGATTTGGCAGATAAACATCCTCAAAGGCCTGTAATAATGCAACAACGATTATTCAAGGACATCTTTAATCATATTTCGAGCCAACTTTTGATGCGGATTGATGTTATGTATGTTTAAACGCGAACTTTGGTAAATGCAAACAAATAATCTAGTGATTTGCATTCGTACGGAACTGATACGAAAAGAAATTTGGTTTACTTTAACATTAGACATCCAAGAAACAAGCACTTACCAGAGACAGACTGCTGACGACGATCAGAAATAGGATGAACGATTCAAAATACTTGTGCTCCACAAAGAAGTTGATCTTTGTTCGAATTGTTGTCCAAAGTTTTCGTATCTTGGATGTTCTGAAACCAGACGAGCACACGCAGCAGATTCCGTCGTTGTAACAGAAACCAGGGTAACAATCTGGTGCAACAGGCAGACCATCTTCACCCTGGACCATCATTGTCGGGCGTCGACTTCCGCGAATTGAGCTGTTGCGCGCCTGGAAACCCGGCCCGATCGAGCTTTGAACGGATTCGCGTCGACTAAGACTTGCCGAGGATTGGCTTACGCCAGACAATCGTCTATCAAGTTCCAACGCTGATCCTGAAACAAATTTACAACATGTTGTGTTATTTCTTAACGGAAGGAAATAAAATATGTAGTTGATGACCTAATAAGTTAATCACGGAGCATGCTGACCCATGGTAATCAGAGAGGCGTTCATCGATCAGTTTGCTCTCTGTCCGCATTTCCCAGGCTCCCTGTCCGCATGTCCAGGGTCCGTGTCCGCATATTACCTTTGTGTGAGTTGCCATTAGGTACGCCATGACCCCCGTTGCCATTAGCAACATTCAAACGATCAGTGGACTCCGTCTTATCGAAAGGAATACCATTGTTCTTCGTTTGCACTGTCTCGTCTACAACGACGCTGACCGGAAATGATGGTTGAGAAGGATCGCCGTCGATTGTATTTCCATTTCCTAAACTCCCGGTTTCACTGCGCGTACTCTCCCCAGACCCTGAAACGGACGAATGTGGTAGGTAAAGCTTGAGAATTCTCAGAGGAAATATCCTGTGTGTCTGGGCAATGACAGTGAATAGCGGTACAAATTGGTACCTCTCTTCGATCCTTTACCTGTTCTATATGGAATGCCATTCCCTGTTTCACCACCATTGACCATAGTCATCCCTGTTTCACTCTGTTGGTCCTTCTTGAGGTCATCATCCTCGTTTGATCCAAGATCTTCTTTGGATGTATTAGGAGTCACTCTTCCTTTCTTTTTCCTTTTGAATATAGCAAGCAAGCTGAACTTCTTTTTCTTCTTCTTTTTCTTTTCCTTGTTTTCCTGAAATTATAATCAATAACGAAACGATCAATTCATGATCAATGAATGAATCGTCGATGGGTATACACCGATCTATAATCACTCAAGTGACTATCGATATTATTTTATGATATGATTATTTACACACATCAATCGATAATCGTTTAATCAATCAATCGATAATCGATTATCATCGTACCTCGTCTTCACCCAAAGAATCTCCACCAAAGGAGCTGAGCAACAGAGCAAGAAAGAGGTTGAGAACAATCCACTGGCCGATAATAAACACGAGCAGAACATAAATGAAGGCATGTTCTCCTGCCGCCCGCATTACATCCCAACATGGTTCAATCCATTTACCGCATATTATTCTAAACACCATCATAAACGATTTCCAAAAGTCTTTGAAGTTCCATCGTGGTATACCCTCAGGAAATATTTCAATCGTGTAGTAGGATCGGAACAATTGCATACCAACCACGGCAAAGATGAACATCAAGATAAGGAGGATGACCGTTATGTTGCCCACGGCGCCAACGCTTTTGCCGATCGTTGCCAATAGATTGCCCATGGTTTTCCAGGATTTTGCCAGTTTGAAAACACGAAGCTGAAATCGAATATATGCGTGTGAAATTTTAGGAAACAGGAATGTTGTAAGCTTGGAATGTATGGGGAAGTGATGAGAAACATGATAGAGAGATTTGTTTTGCCGTGTTTAATTTGTTTCCACAGTTTTCTGAAGCTATTCAAAATCCTGTCACAATGTAGAGCCTAGAAGATCTTAAGCCCACGATGACAAGTGTAGTGTCAAAGTAAACCACACCAAGCGAGATATTTGCAAATTAAGTTGAAAATGGTTTTGACGAAATTTCAACAATTTCTTACGAGAGGAAGGCGATTAATTAACTCCGCTTCAGCCCAAAATAAAATAATAGACTCACCAATCTGAATGTTCTCAATACACTGAGGCCTCCTCCATCACTTCCACCGGCATGTTCCATGGTCAGATCAACGATACTCATTAAAACGATGATTCCATCAAACAGATTCCAAGCTATCTTTACGTATTTTTTTAGCCCGAGCGCTATCAGTTTCAAAATCATCTCCAAGATAAAGACTATTGTGAACGTCTAGAGGAAAAATAGCAAAGAACCATTTAGTCGTGTGATGATCGAACCAGCAACAAATTCGTGTCTCATCTGATTCTTGTAGTTCTGTATTGAAATGAAACTAATCTCTTGGTATTCTAGTAACCATTGTCCACATGTAACATGGCTGAAAGCTGTTCGCGTTTGTAACTTATATTTAGCTTTCTTGTCTAAAGATAGTTCGCACACGTTCCGTTGAACTTACCAAATTGCAATTGTCCAAAACGGTTTTAAATGTCTTGTCCATGTTATGATGCTCCAGTGCCATGCATATCGTGTTGAATAGAATACAAGCTGTTATAAATCCTTCAAATATTGGGTTTTCCACTATTACGTTTACCTTTCCCCTGAAAGCTGAACAGCATCCTACCGAAGCCGCGGCGTCGTTTTCATAATTTTCGCCAAGTTCCAGTGCGTTGTCCGACGATGGTGTTGCCGTGTTCCGACTGGGAGGACGTGGGTCCACGTCTTTGGGTACATACCTTGATTCCTCGGGTCTTTGAGGGATATCGTCCAAATACAGTGGCTCGGGCATTTCTTTGCAATCAAAATCATAAGCAGACGCACTTCGTTTTAAACTCTCGTAATTTCGTTTCATCGCTTCTTCATCTTGTAAACCGGCTGATTCAATCTCATATGATAACGCGACGACGGCCAACACGAGATTGATCAAGTAAAACGGACCAAGGAGCACAACAAAGAGAAAGTAAAGAACGTACACTTGACCATTTGCGCCGATAACCTAGGGAAGGAAAGATTGTATTCTCATCGTTTGCATCACTTATGAAATACGCGCAAATATCATTCCTAACGCCCCACCCTAACTCTAAAACCTAAACTCTCAACCCACCCTAACCCCTCTGCCCCAGCCTAAACCTTTCTCCCCACCCTAACCCCTTCATCGCTCTTAACCCCTCCTCCCCATCCTAAAACCTCCGCCCCACCTTAGCCCCTTCATCCCACTTAACCCCTCCTCTCCACCCTAACCCTTCCGCCCCATCCCAACCCTTTCGCTTCACCCTCGAGTCGACAGCGGTGATATTTCTTACCGAGTTGTAAACAATTTCCCAAGAATCAAGTGTGACGAGCTGTAACGACGTGAGCAGCGACCACAGAAAGTTGTCAAATGAAATGTAGGGAATTTCTGTTTTGGGTGGATTTTCTCCGATATCTTTTAGACATGTGTAGTTCGGAGGACAGTGACTAAAATGGAATAAGATGATGATGTTATTAGCTGCCACTATCAATTGATGATACCATGAATTAAAAATTATGCATGCAAGACAAATTATGTATATAAGACAATTTATGTATGCAAGACAACCATAGCTTAGTTTGTCGGTTACTGCATTTACTCAATAAAAAAATATTCTCACCCGCTGTATGTGCCATTACCACACACGAATGGAAACTCGCTAATTTGGCTGATCAACCAGTTATCTATGAAGATACAGGAAATAATAATCAACCGCACAACATCTTTTAGACATCAAAGTACCTTGTATTTTGAAGACACTTCACGTCTGCCTGTTCACTGCAGCGCTATTAAACTTAACACCCCATTCGTTTAGCCTGCATGCTTGATCTCAGTCAGTTTATCTCGTAGAATAATAGCCAGCTATGATAGTATACAATTTTTGATGTCCAGCGCCAGATAAGGCATTATATCCCTATATGGCGTTCTGCAGAACATTCGCAGAAGTTAATCCAGGTGAATATGTATCTTCCAGAAACATATCACTGTCTGACCAATTGTATGCCATCAATACCGGCTTTCTTAAGGCCCGTTTACACTTGAAAGATCGCACATAAACACAAGAAAATCGCACTTAAAATTGCAAGTGTAAACGCCCCTTTACCCCTGATACAGGTTGCCATAATCTTGTTAGATTTACCTTTGTTGTCTACGTGATCACTCCAGCTGACATTGGTTGCATTAGGATCCATAAATTTAACACATTTATTTCGTAACGTTCCCTTAAAAAGCTGAAGTCCAATGAGCGCGAACACTCCGATGAAGAACACAGTTAAAATCATTACATCCGATAACATCTTAATTGATTTCATTAATGTATTCACCATCGCTTTTAGCCCTTAAGATAAACCAGAAATGCACGGAAATTAGTGACATCGTACGTCTTGGAAAGATGTGATTTTCGAACCATAGTGAACTAACCTTTTACCGCCGATATCGTTCTTAACGCCCTCAGAACTCGAAATGTTCGAACTACTGAGAAATTTGACACCCCAGGTATAAACGTTAAATAACTAAATTGGGTTAGAGAATTGTGTTCAAATTAGTACATTTGTTGATGCTGCTATCGTTGAACTAAGGTATACTCTATCATAAGCAAGGAAGAAGTGAATTAAGCCACCGTCATGTATTTCTGTTTACTTACCCAATTATGACGCAAATAAAATCTAACCAATTCCACGAATTTCGTAGGTACGCATATTGATGAAATGCAAATCCCTTTGCGACGACTTTTAGGAGCATTTCAGTTGTGTAAATTATTGCAAATACAATTCTAGATGGAAGAGGGAGGCAGGGAATATTAGTGGGATAATTTGTTAACGATGTTTCTAAATAAATTATTTATTTTATTTGGAATTTTTACTCTACTTATGGGCAATTATCGACCATGTTCGAATTGCCAACTTTAATTGGCAACTTTTAAGAATCTAATTAGATCTTCTTTTTCGAATTATTTTTGAATCAGTGATGTGTTCTAATTGAGAAGGTTATTCCAATTAGAATGTAATTATGATCATATTAACAGATTGATATGCTTACTCTGATTCCGAAGGTGGATTATTTAATGCTAAGAAGATACAGTTTGTTAAAATTGTGATTAAAATTAAAAGTTCGAATATTCTGTGAAGCAATTAAGGAAAGTGAGGACAATTATTTAGATTACTTTAATTAGTAAAATCGTTCTATAAAATCATTTTTTGTTTTACTGACGAATAGATGCATCTAAAAAGAAGTATTTCTCTCATTTCAGGCGCTGTTTTTGTATGAAAAGGATACTGATGTGTTATAATAAAACACGTGAATTTTCTAAGTTTATTTCTTGGACTGAAGATATAACATGATTTCGTTGACGAAAATCTGTTCACTTGAAGAATTCCAGCCAAGTTTTTTGCGATAACAGTATACGTCTATATGGGGAAGAAACGAGAGTTTAGTAACGGTAAGTATATTTGAATATGTTTCACCTTTTTATTAACCTCTTTTATTCATGCATTAGCGTTTAGATCAATTTAGGCAACTTCAACATCATCAGGTTTTTTATACATCAGTTCACCATCTGATATCCGCACTTGATCTTAGACAGGCTGGTTTCAATAATCGCTTTATAATTATTCAAAATTCAATTGTTTTGGAAATATTTGCATGTATAGCGGAAGTGCGTCAAAACGACATAACGATTCGTCGCAGCGCATACCGAACAGGTAGCCCTTGTCAAATGACACGCAAATCTCTGTATATATCTAAAAAAATCTCATTTTTAATTTCCGGGTTGCTACATATTGTAGGAATAACAGCAAGAGTGGACTGTTGCATTGCGGGATGCATGGCGACCGGCATATTTGTGTATAAGATAATATTTACATGTTTGAGAAAGTTATTTAAATATTTAACAGTTTTAAGATTGTGATATTTTTACTGCGCACTAGTTCTTGCGTTATCGTTACCGTGGTAATGAAAACTTTAGGCATTTTGATAAATATTTAATGTTTACCGGTGGGTGATTCAGATATAGTACTCATTAAATGACCTTATTATTTTAATTATATAAACTATCCTCCGTATAAGCTCTAAGATTTCACAGCGGTAAACTATTGTTTTGTAATTAAACCAAATGAATCCCAAAACACAGGCTTCGAGAAGAAAGACCATACGTCGATCCATGTACTAAGTGATGGAATTTTTTAAAAACCCGAATTCTTGAATTAGGGAGTAGAATGTTTTGAAGCTAAGTCGTTCTATTTGACAACAGCAAGAAGGAACGTGGCATTGCCTTTGCAAACACATTAACGGCAATTCATTAGTCAGCGATTCATTAGCGAGTTACATATATAATCAATATTTAAAGCCATTTATTAAGTGTGAACTTTTAAAACCTTCTCTCTCAAAAGTGTCCATAAGTTTTAGTCAAGACCTCAGACCTGTCAAGTTCACAAGTTCATCGAGAATTAAAAAAAATAAATCCCCTTGTACGAAATCTGTTCAAACGTTTGAAAACATGTACGAATTTTCCTATAGCTATAAATACATATTTAGGATAATCTATTTTTCACGATTTTTCATGGTAATTTTTTTTTAGTAGACTTGAGAAAACGACCCCATGCACAAATTAACATGTTAAAACGAATTGCCAAAGCCTTATTGATGTGAGAGAGAGAGGCATAGGGAATTTGAGAAACAAACTTATGGAAACATCAACTATACGTGATGTTTTATGACTGAAAAATTATCGAACCACTGTTATAATGATTATTTCTGTTTGAACATGCACCCTGGCTAATGTTTAATGATACTTTATCGGTGGTAATAAATTTTTCATTACCGTGAAAAAGATTATTTTGCAAGTCGATCGGAAGCTTTGTACTTCCCTGCAATAAAGATCTCTCCGCGTTGCCATGACCTTGTCGCTTTTCGTCTAGGAATCACTACTGAATCAATTCTATTTTTAGTCCGTCGCCACGGCAACACAGTCGGATAGACATTTCTGTATATTTATCGTAGGTTTCGATTTGAATAAAAAAGTCATTTAATAAGTAATTTACCCGAAGTCACAACTTAATGAGAGCATATACAATTTTGAAAAAGTTGTCGATAAATTTTTTGTAAACATCTATTGTGGCAGGGACAATGATAAAGGTGATCTAACCGATTGTTTCTCTGATATATAAATAGAAAATAAATATACAAAGTTTAGGATAGAGTCTGAAGGTCAGAAACAGCTTTGATCTGAACAAGTCCGCATATTATTCTGAATTTATTCATATAGAAAATGCAAAGAAATCCTTTTTTTGCATGAAATGCGTCAATGCGTCTAATTTATGTGTATTAGGGCATTTCTTGCCATTTTTTACACAGCCATTAACACAACGATGTTTCTTTAAGCTTCTCGAGTTTTTAACTTTACTCCGTGTCAAAAATTCTTCAAGTCTGTAGACGGTCCTGTATCGCGAGGTCAGAATTGAAATTCTAAAATTTAGTACGCTAGCTGTCCTTTAAACACTTAACCATGGGAGCGGTTTGCGCCAATTAAAGTGTACACGATTACTTCATATTTTCTTTCATATTCTGAAATATTTCAAGTGTTTTGAATATGCATTAGACGTTGCGTATAAACACATGATATTCAATATTTGCGAGGTCTTATGTCGCTGTTCACTCATAAACTATGCGCTTGTTATACATATTGTTCAAATATTTCAAAATTTAATTTTTTCACGAGCCGCAGACAATTCTTATATTTGCAAAGCTGTTTTTCTGCTCGTCAACAAATAGAAGGTCCCGTTTCTTCTTTAAACAAAACAAATGCGCGTATAGATCCTATAACTTATAAATTTACAAAAATATAATTAAACCATTGCGTTTTATTCCTCAATTACTTTAAAACTCCTTAAGATTTTAATAAGCAAAACCGTATACTTTTGAAGCTAGATCACGCTTTTAGCGCCGTGATATTGGGTCTCTTTCATTTCCAGCACTAGATTTGCAGCGTGCACTTTATTCATGAATTCGTTATACATTTTGCATTAGTCTTTGCATTAGTCACACGATTTTTCGCGTGTCCAAAATTTTTCCTTTTTAAATTTTTTTTCTCCGGTTTTGCAACTAACCGTGAATGAAAATCGCTGAATTAGCGCAAGTATTATTATGTTTATTTAAAATTCTACAAGCATTGATCTTCATTCTTCGCGGATGCCAAAATTGTGTGAAAGTAAACCTTACGTGTCGTATCTCGATGCATTTAGCCGTTTCAAAACCGTTAAAGTTACAAGTACTCGCACGAGTTACGCATTTAAATGTATCACATGATCATAAATCTTGCTCAAATTTATATATTTTCAAATTGATTGTCAACAATGGATATCTAAAGCATGTTTTATGATCTGAAAATGTGTATATATTGATGTTTTTTATCTATAATTTTCATTTATCAGTATTTATCTTCGATGTATATCTGAGATGCGAATATGCGTTTACAGGTACCAGCTATGCGTGGTCGAAATGTTTACGAATGAATTTCGGAAAGATGCCCACTCTCTGTCTGATTTGCAGCCTTAAGTCGCTGTTTTCTTCATTTTCACTCGCCCTAAAGTAGGGCTATCTCTGTCAACATCAAAAGCTGAATATTTAACTGAATAAAGTAACAAGGCAGTTCGTATATAGGGAAGACTGGCGTAATAAATTATTAACCTTATGCAAATTAATGAGCTCGCCATGACAGCTTGAAAGAAATAAATATTTTATCGAAAGTCAATAGTTGTAATATCGATTCGAGACTCTTTTTACGTCAATTAAACATGAAACTGGAACAGGTCAGGTTTTTAGGAAAATTCTCTTTCTGTTCAAGCATACACGTCCCCTTCCTTTAGATATCCAGGCAAAATGTAGCGTTACGAGGGTAACCGGTATGTTGTATTCATTTCCCTCACTCAACTTGCAATTAGGTTTCGCCGAATGGGATGCGAGTCTATTTCAATAGAGTCTTTTAGTTTCACATGTTTCTCGTTGAGGTAACCGTATCAGAAATGCCAATTTTGTCGACAAAAAAACGTTAGAAAATTTAATTTTATCACAATGAACCGGTTTCCTGCATTTTGCCATTCATGTTTGGACAGAATTTTCCGCAATAACCGGGATTTATCTTGACGAAACATATAGGCATCCAACTGGGCACTACAAAATGCAATTCTGTCACCTTATATATCTATTTTAATCAAGAATATCACTCAAATATCTTAAAGCTTTTCCCAAACTTCGCATTACATATTTTTATGGTTCGCTTTCTGTTGTCCCAAAAGGCAAATTGTAATCTGCCAGCATGGATAGCGACTTTATTTTAAGTTTGAAAGTTATTGATCAGTGGTTGTGTTAGTCATGTGTTGTGTCGCGAAATATATACAAATTTCAAATCTGAAACACCGACAATCTTTTTTATTTTATATGCCGTAGCAACGGTGACAAACATCGGTTTCGTTAGTTGGTTATGTTTATGTTTTGGCGCTCAAAATATCTTCATTACTTAGTCGATTCCTGCTATAGCGTATAATTTCGTTTCAATTTTTCAATCTCAGATCGAAATCTAAAACTTTATAGGCTTGTCGTAAGGTGTAATAGTATTTTATCGAGGTTTTAATCTCCCTTTGCAAACTACGCGTACTTTTTTAGTTTTGTTTTCTGGCGGTTAGGAAGGCAAGTTAGGAGAATATATTTGAAAATGGCAGATGTTGTTGTGAGATTCGAGTGCAGAGCTTGTAGTACATCTCCCCCTATAGGCCTTTGTTGGTATTTCCTATTAATCGTGTGCTTGTGACGATGTTTCAACAGCAAATTCACTTCGTTTGCTCTTGTAATTGTACAGAAAATAGTGGCTGTTTTTGTACTGTTCCTCGCAAGGTAACTTAGTGACACTCACTATACAACCTGCATAGTATACCTGCAACGCGTATTAATCTGTCTATTTCTTGCCGCTAATTTTGAGTTTTCCCCTGCAGTATTAGCGAAAATGAGAAACCGGCATTGAAAAATTAGATTGTCCCCGTGTTTGGTTTAGCTCGCAAAACACTATGTAAACGCCGCTTTCTCGTATCGTATTAGATTTGTTGACAATTTCCAACAACGCATGTTTCCTTCGCTTTCCTGTGCTGTTCAACGAACATGCAGCCATTCCGATATTCTCGTTCTTAGTAACGATAAAACGTCTTCCTTTTTTCAGAACAACGGTATGGTTTTGTTCGTTTGAACGAAAGTGCAATAATACATGTTTGAACGGCGCGTAGGCTATGTTGTTAGAAAGATATGTAAATGTATTCAAGTCATTACGAAATTGCAGTCTGAACACATCGCCATCAGGAATAAGTGATATATCTCTCAGAATAGACGTGTGTGTATATTTCAGACATGTGTAAAGTAAGTAAAATTCATACCTCGCCAAGTTTTTCCGTATGTGGATCTACTAAAGGTATTCCTTGTAAGTATTTAGGAACTTCCACTAGTGCTTCTTCCTCCTCGATTTCAGAATCTTCATAGCCCTCGTCCCGTTCATGATTTTCGTCGTCTTTCTTTCTTTCGTGCGGTTCGTTAGCCTCGCGATGGGCTTTCAAAACCTGTGCAGCTTGCATGTTATCTTTCTTCGTAGGAGAAGTCCCCTCTGTATTACCAGGGCGCCTGCTAGCGAGACGAATAAAACATTTAAGAGCGAATTTTGTTGTCTAAATCCCCGTCGGGGGATGCTGTGGCGAATAGTCCAGTCAACTGTCCGTTCGGTGACTCCTTTAGTGCGATTTATACTACAAGAAAGTGATCCAAATCGCTGGGAAATGTGAAATAATTCCATAAACTAAAGTCGACGATAGCTCCATGACAATAGTGCCCGTAAACATGCAAAGAATTGCAAATAGACTGTACGAAACACCTGTTTGGCCCAACGAATGCCTAGTCGAAACTAAGGATGCTGGGAAATTGAGGTCGGCTCTGTTGCGTCGCACGAGCGCATTCACAATTTTATTGGCTGGCTCGCCGGCGTTTTGGTTGCCCTGGATGCATACATGCTATTAGAAAATATAACACGCTGAATATCATATATATATGTCGTATATTGTATATATATATATATATATATATATAGTGCCTTGCAAAGTGCCCGCGTGCCTGCTTGCAAGTAATGTGTGAAGTCTTGAAACAAACAAATGCACATTGTGTTTGAGAAGTGCATGGTTTAAATACCCTTCACTATACTGCTTATATTGTATAGAATGTCATTTGTCCGTCTAATTATAGTCATCGTTTGTCAATATAATCAAGTGTTTGTCATCTGAAAACTCTTGTTTAAAAGGCAAAGGAGGGTTATCTGCACATGAAAAGGTTCATTTGGTAGATTTTAATGAAATTGTGATTGAATTACGTTAACGAAACGGCATCACGGAATCTCGTTTTGTGTTTTTACTTAGTATTTTTTAACATTTTGCATCGCCAGGTGAAATATAATCTAAGAGCTGTGAAAATATATACTACTATAGATGTAAAATGCTGATCAATTCCGGCTGCGTTTTTTGAATATACAGCAAAAGTGATTCGTTTCGGCCTAGTGATAACGAAATAATATATTTATATATACTGTTATATATCGCGTCTAAGTATTGTTGTAAGCGAACACAGTGTTTCCTTGTTTTAAGCCTAAAAAGACATGTAAACGAATTGTTTTTATATGGTAATAAAATTCCGCCAATTCCGCTTGAGCATTCTACGGTTTTGTGGTCGCCAAATTGAAAATTTAAGCAAGTGAATTCCTCGCGTTGTACAATGTCAGTGTTGTTTATACATCGACTTATTTACACTCCGATAAGTATATTTCTATTTCTTATCAAGTCCTGTCCGCCCTAGTTTGCCATTAAAGGCATTATATATATTTTTCTTTGACGGGCGAATTATTTATAAAAGTCTCTAGTTATCAGCCGTTTTATCCTGAGCATTTATGCCTTTTTCACATCAATCAAATGGAGAGGATTCCGACTAAGATTGTATATAACCTTTTTTCTTATAGTTTTATTTCATTGTGTGAAATGATTGGTCGTCTTGGAATGCCCATCCCGAAAGACATACATGTAAGTACGTAAACTGGCGTCCGAACTGATTTTTTAGACGTTGCCATCCGACAATTTCCGATTGTTCTCCGAGCGTCCCTGCGATATATTAATCCTTTAAAGCATCTATAATCAATTTCTGCACAATAGATTGACTATTTGACGTTAACGGAAATTGAATGAGTAGATTTATGCTATATACTATACAAGGGCCGTCTCTGACATCTGCATGTCATTTAGTTTTGAAAATACTTTTTTTATTTTATAATTAAAGTTGTGTTTAATATGAGGGTAGTATTTTTTCTACAATGGCTATTTTCGGCGAAGTAGTTATACACTTTCGCCATTGTTTGTTTGGCTAAACGCCGCCTCGTTCTGTATCTGAGAGGTTTGATTTTTGTATGAGCTACGTAATTATTTAAAATTTATCATATGACCGAGGCTTGAAAACTCACGTACAAGGAACCCGCTAAATTTGCCGCGTGGGAATTAATAGATCATTTTTTTTATTATATTTGGTCAGATTTTATGGCTAAATTTTGCAAAAAGGTCATTTCGTATTAGGCTGATCGTACTTTGATATTAACTGTGCTCCGATATAGAAATTCAAGTGAAATAATAGATTTAAGATTTCCGGCTTCGAAGGACACGGAGACATCTGCATGCATACTTAAAAGAGTTTGGGATATCTCGACAGATGGTTTTGTTTGTCGTCTTAATCAGTAATAACGACAGTGATTATGACAAATATCGAGGCTCTTAAACGCTATTCTTTGCCTTGGCAAGGGCCGTTATAAATTATATTGCTTCTTTAGCATGTGAAAGGCGAAAGTTTGACGACACGAATGATACATTAAAGATTCTGGTGCGAAAATAAGATCTGAGCGTGTATGCTCGAAAAAAAATCATTCGTTATTGCAATATGCGTGGAAGCCTATTTCGGCGCGGAGTTCTTATGCATGTATTATGGGGTTGTTTCACATTAAGATCGAAATTATATATTTGTAAAGACGTTGTCGCGTCAAATGCTTTAGCTTTTTAATCTGTAAATGCCTTAATTTTAAACTGGAGAACCGACAAAGTGGATCAAATCGTCTTTATAATGTACGCCTGCATTTCCCAATCAAAAAAGTTTAACATTTGGCGAATTTCGGGCACTCGCGACTCATTGCCATGTATGTAGCTATGATATGTCAGTTATGGTCAAAGAAACAACTTATATTTTCGAAACTGGAAAAATACACAGTCTTGTATGTCGCGAATTTTGACAACAGTTCCTCTCATCAGCAATGTAACCTTATTAGTTTATAAAATTGCTTTTAAACAATGCCCGAATATTCTTCACAGAAAAAACAAAAATCTTTTAATTCAATTTTTTCCATGTATTTCATTTAAAGGAACCGTGCTCGTTGCCAAGAAAGCTTTAAAATGGTTTAATTTGAGAGTACATGCAGTGCGGATAAAAAAAGTCCGACTTTATACAAAGCGCGATTATCGAACGAATGAACACTTGTTTCATTTCTAACGTTGTCTTGCCTTTAGTAGTGTATCGAGGTCGTTTGTGGCATCACACAACGCCCCAATGCTTTTCAAAACGCGAGATAAGAAGTGACAGGCTTGAAAAACCATCAGCTTCATAAACTGACATGTTTTTACTCTCTATATGTGCCTAAAGAAATAACATCTCCCGCGTTGATAGTTTTACTTTGAACTGAAATGTTGCGTGGTTGAAAGTTGAAAGAATTCAACGGCGTTTCGTTATTTTCAGATAACTGTGAAGCTGCATGATTAGTTTTGAAACTGTATTTTGGCTGTTCTATATCTCTGAGTGCATCTTAGGTTCCCACCATCGAAATATATCATTTTCATCCAAATTTGGGGCTCTGCCAACGCAGATTGTGTGTAGAACCATGCTTCAACAACCGTTAAGATCCAAACGGTTTTTGTAATGAAAATTGATGTTCAAACATAAAATGTTTAATTAAAGCTGTGTGAAGGAATGTGATGAAATGAAAGAAAAATTAGTGTTGTTTTTGCTTCAGTAAATTACCGAAGCTTTATGTCGTACTGTGTTCGTTACTGAGGTCAAGAAAGCGTAGATTAGGAAGCATAAACATACATAGCTTTGAATGGACGAAATAATGAAAGAATGTAATCGAACTTACCTCATGGCAACCTGCGCTGCCACCCCGAATTTCGGCATTTCTAACGGGTATGTTTAACCTTTCCGTAAACGAGTTAGAATTACAATAAATCCCGTACAATAGCAAATATCCTGACGGTGAAATGTCGATGCATTCCAACACTAACCGTCACCAATAAAAAAGCAGTTATAATCGATTTAAAACCGTCTTTAAAAAACCTTTGCCATTCTGTTGTAATCTCAGTGTAATGTCCAGTATGAAATGACGACTGCACAAGCCAGAGAGACGAGTTTTTCCCTCTCGCACAGTCGAACACCTTGCGTTTGTCGTGACAAAATCTCTCTTCGCTTTTCCGCACGATTTACATATATGTATCCCACAATGCATCGGTGCACGCCCAAATACTTTAATGTCATCTAGTCTCAACGCCGCATTGACCAATCAGAGCAAACCCGCAAGAATCTTTTTTTTATTTGGCTTTCCTCAAGATGTACTTTCAACCAAAGTGCTCAATGTTTTCTGCTGTTTGTTCAATCGATCGCAGACGATACGTGCGATAGTCGAAAACTAAAAACAGATTTCGATAAAGTAAACACGAGCGCTTGTATATCTGAAATCACGCCTAACCTCATTCGCGCTAATCAATTATAAATCACACTACATTACGGAGACAAATTCCGTCGGAACATGGCTAACCAGCTCCCAGCTGGCGACGGTCAAGTCGTACTGTTTTCTCTGTACTTCCACTGTCCTGCCTGCAAAATGCGGTGGCCGGCAATATGTAAAATTTACAAGCTAGAAGTTTCCGAAGGCCCACTTCTGTTTTAGCGATTGTTTGAGCAAACCGATTGGGATCAACAAACACACATTTTATGCATGGTTTCTGTTGACTACGCTGAAAAATTGTCAACCGTTAATTTTTGCATCATTCTCTCTGTCGTTCAGCTTCATATATATAGAAAAAGCGCTTTCTATGCGGACGAATTTTACTTATAATGTCACTTTTAATACGTGGGCTGACTGGGTTCACATAAGTTTACTTGAGTTAACTATATTTTAATTACTTTGAGTAAATACAAAGGTTTCTCCAATAGTTTTTTTCCCAGGGTAGGCCAACTAATTATAGGAGTTGCAATGACGTTGGTCTAACAGATTATTGTGGTACACTACGAAGAGAAGCCCTTGCGTTAAACCCCTTCTGTTTTCCTGACGGAAACTTCAGAGCAGGGATATATCCTCCCCCTCCTCCAAGTGTGACAAAACAACTTCGTTTCTAATATCCAGAGACAAATAACAACGCCCTCTCTTAATCAACGGGTGTGATAGCTACTTCTCTGGCTATGGGGTGGACATGTCCGAGTGTGAATGATCTCTCAGAATACAGGTTTAAATCATTCCTGTTTCTTGTCTTTTCCTTTTATGGTTTAAGACTGTTTACATGACCACAGTTACACAAGATTATCCGTGGTTTTGAGGAATTGAATGTCTTTATGAAACAAAACGAGCACATGCTATTGTTGAGGTCACAATTCGACTGTCAGGATCATGCTATTTACTTATTTCAATACCTCAAAATCCTTTTACTATAAGCGCGGGTAATGTAAACAGCCACTTAACGCAAAAATCATTCACTATGTATATATCTGTTCCTTTGTTTTAGACGAAAAGTTCATTATATGTGAACATGCTGTGGTTTATAAAATCGTTCCTTTCCCATACGCAGCAAATCGATTTGGGATTGGTTGAGTTCACTTATTGTACTTCAGAAAGTAAGTCATAGAATGAGAAAAAATATATATTAATATAACATTCCAAGTTCGTTGCAAATTCATTCCAAGTTGGGTTCGTTTCCCGCGGCAGTATGGGTATTGTTACAGCCGGTTTGCTCTGTATATTATATCTGGAGTGAGAACTTCCGCCATCTTTGACTCTCCTTGTACTGTAAATGAAACATTACAAGTGCTCACTCCAGATTAATATATATTGAAGCTCATCGGTTTGACCTTGTTATACATTCGTGCGTTAGAAAGATAAAATCGTAGGAAATTGTCTCATTGTTATGTTCAGTTCTTGCGGTAGCATTGTACACCGTGGTTTTTGTTTGTCCCTTAGTTGACATTGGCATTAAAGGTCAGTTATTTTTGTGTTCTCAGTGTTCGTCACAGATTTCCATCCTATGGTTATCATCCCGTTATCACATTTATTATTCTCTTATGTAAATTTGCGGCCACCATTGCCCACTTATCGATTATTATTCCAATAAGAAATCACGTCAGAAGATATTCACGTCAAAACAGAAACTGAAAAAAAAATAAATTACCATCATAGTGTAGTTAAAAACGCAAATCTCACCTCATATAATCGTATTTCAGCTCGAACGAAACGTGTTATTAAATGCGAGGTAAGGTTGGAATACAAATGCTAAAATGGAATATAAAATCAGAGTATATTTTTGCCCAAAATTATCACTAAAAGGGCACTTCCTAACACAAGATAAGAATAAGAACGTAGTATTAAAAATTGGTAACATACACAGAAGCCTAGATGCTCAATCTTTAGCTAGGATTGTTAAAAAGTGAAAAGGTAAATTTTTTTATCGAATTGTGCATTACTTTTTAACCTGCACTATTATGGTCATTTCTGTTTATTTCTTACTTGTCTTATTAGTACTTCAATCTTACTGTAATGCTGGCTTGGTTTCCGCTTTAACATCAAATCACTTTGGACGGACCTCGGTACTTTCAAAGTCCTCTTCGTCTATCACGTCATAAGGCTTCTGACGCCAGTTTTTCTGTAACACATTAAGCGTGTGATGATGGCCTTTCTCGTTTTATTCTTTTTCCGCCTCGATCCGCATCTTTCCATTTCCGCCATTCCGTCTCCGCTATGTACTCCTGGCCGTTTATTTCGGGTCTTCTGATAAATGCGACCACTGTGTTTATTTTTAAATCTGATCAATAGCACACTTCATAGTTTTTTTATTCTAATCGGACAATTGCGATTTGCGAATGTTAATGCTCGAAAGTCCAAAGCGCTTGTTCTAATTCCAATTTAAAATATTCCCGGTCTTCCGATTGTAATTAGAATTCCAAAAAGTTGTTCTAATTACAATTAGTATATTCTAAACGTTATTCTAATTGCCGTTCGAATGCTCAGGCTGCTGTTTTTATGCTTTAGAAAAAGATTTAGCTTAGATGAAAAAGATTTAGTTTTAGGCGTGGGCCTACGGTACACGTGTGTGGGGAGATTATCCCAGTTGAAGCAATTATGGGTATATTTTGAGCATGTTTTAAATTTACCACGGATCTTGTTTAATAAAGCCTACAACCAATGGAGCGTCTTATTTAAGTTGGGAGAGATGCGACCATAGCAACATAACGGAAAATAACTCGCCTGAAAAGAAATAATATTATTTGACGTCATTATTACTGTCATATTTTTACGCGAAAACGTTTCATTATATGAAGTAATCCCTCTCCAACTGGGAGGTTACTTTGCTATTTGAATAACGTTGTCTGCGTGTGAAGTGTTTTTCAGTTCAGTTAAGTTCCAAGTAAGGCGGCACCGGGCATGCCGTCAATCGACACATGTCCTGCGGTTTTGTGGTGCCAGCGTTGCTATTAATAGTAAGTAATATTTAATTTATTTTGTCCCAGTATTCAACACACAAATAGACGTGTATTTTTGGATACTATGATATTCGTTGATAAGGACACATCTTGTAGCAGCCGTGACGTGTGGTGCTGCGTCATCGGAAATCAACGTCCTGACTCTGAACTCTAAGGTAAAGACCACTCCAGTTGTTTCTGAGCTCTCGTTGTTTGACTTCGTGAAATACGCTTCAAAATAACCACCGTAGCAGCATCAACTGGTGGAAACCAACTGACTGAGACGGACAGAGAACGTCAAAACGTTTCGACCAAAGGGCTTTCGTTTGGAGAACGTTAGTACGAACTACGAAATCTCATAGGTCGAAACGTGTGCACGTTTTTTGGTCTATTTTAGGCAGTTGTTATACCACAGAAACGATAAGAAATTATCTTGAAAATATGACGTGACTCTGGTATTTTGTGCGTGGGCTTTTATGCAACATCTTGAATCCTTCAAATTTATCTGACGTTATAGATTGAAGTAGATTTAGAAATTTTGTTATGTTTTCCTCTGGGGTCGATTGTATCAAACCCGTTTGGCTTAAACGGTGGTTAAGTTCAAAATAGAAAGCAACTCTATCGTTTTATTCAAGAAGCAAACAAAATGTTTTTAACCTTAATACAAAGATACTGTTTACAACTACATATTCAGTGCATAAAATTCAAGTTGACTCATACAAGAGAGATGTAAGAGTATTATTTCATTTTGACTTATCGAACCGGCCCCTGGGCGAGGCAAAATTGCCGGACCCGGGCTAACGAACCTGGACCCGGGCTCGGGGAACGATACATCTCAATATTTAATTTATATTTCGTTCCCAAACCTTTCTCGTAGAGCACACGTCATTGGATTACCATGGAAACACGATCTATATGATGTATCTTAATTAATCAGAGCGATCGCATATTGAGGGCAATGACACCCTTATATATATTAATTTTACACATTTTATCGCCAGGAAATTTACAAAGTAAATATTATAATTACTTTTAGATTTCTTCTGGTTCAACCATGCAAAAGTTTGCTCGTAATTTTTAGCTTCCCATCCGTCATGCAGGATCAATTTTTATTAAACACGACACGCACGTTTTCCCAAATTGATATTTGCAAGTATAAAGCCATGAATTATTATTGTTTCACGAACAATATCTAATTATTTCGGATCTGACGCGCAATTAAAATTTCACTCTTCGGTTCAACGTATGTTTGTCTAGGAAGACTCACACAAACCGCAAACTCGGAGAATCGCCAACACGCGGGTAATTTCTCCAGCGCCTAGGAACAGCTGCCTAACTTTATTATAACGAGCCGAAAATATCCGTGCACATACAATTCTGCAAGTTTGAATTTGGTTCCACTCGAAACGTTTGATTTATTGGCTTGGCTGTCAAATAATTCCGCAATATTCGTTGTTTATGTATGGATTTTGTTCTGTCTAATTCTCAACGGGTACTGATTATGATATGCTTTAAAGAACGCCGGGTAGAAATACGTTGAAACTGGTAAGTTCCAATAACGAAAGCTTGGTTTTCGTAAAAGTAACGTGTGTTTATTTTATCAACGTTGAACCGTAGTTGTTTTAGCTTGAACGAGAATAGTTAGAGCCCGATACAATTTTATCTGTTAAACATTATATCAACTCATCGAATTATTAGGAGATTACATACACTGCGGTCAAAAAAATCTACATTTAAATGAATAATGTTTTCTTGCTACAACTTGCTATCAACTTGCTACATTTTAACATTTATTTCATTTGTTGTCATGTGTGAAAAATTATGAAAGGCTTTATTTTTCTCACCCGGGAAATCCTGTGTAGTGAGCCATTCGTTTGTTTTGTATGTGTTATGTTTACATAAAGACGAAAACCGCATGTAAAAAGAAGATATTGGAGAGACATTGTCGAACACTTGTCTGAAGGTCAATTTAGTGCGAAGTAATTGTGGGATTCTGTAGAAAATAAAGTGTTTAATCAATGCAAATTTCGGTATACTCTTGTTATTTGTATCTGAAATAAAAGAAATTTTAAACGTCATAATCCCAGTTTTGGTATATAGAATATTTTGTTTAAATTAATATGTTTACGTGCTCCATGTTAGAGCTACATGAAGAAGGCATCTCGGACGTGACGATCCAGTGTATTTTTTGCATATTTCAACTTAGAAGATGCTTTTTACGAATTTTTAATAATGTTTATATATCGACAGGTTGCAATGTTTTAGTTTATGCCCATTTACTGAAAACGTTTTCAAAAGAATTATGTTGGTCTCGTATTTGCGTGCTAACAGTAACAGGCAGAAATTCATCGACATGTTTAACCTGCCGATATTGCCTTGTTTTGTGTGTACGAAGAGGATGATAGAAACTCGATGCTCATGCATAGAATGACGTAAAAAGCTGTTGAATAATACTGACTAATGCACTGTCTTGTTTGTGTTTAAACATAGCTACGCGCAGGTGAAAGATTGTGATCAAAACTTATTTAGCAAATATTTTCCCAGGTTTACAGTCGCCATCATATAACTGCTGTCATTATGGAGGAGCGGGAACGAAAACACAGTGTCAGCCAAGCTAACAAAACGAAAGAAAATAGGCCACAAAACGACGATGTATGTGGTGGTGTCAGATCATTTTAATGCTTTTCTCATGAACGTGCATGATTAATTACTTTTTTAATGATTCAACCCGATTAGTGATAGGAAGAATTGCTCATTTTAACAAAAATGTTTCCTATCCTAAAGATACCGTTAAAAATAGACCATAAGCAACGATATCTTCAACAAGAGAGATTTTGCTTCACAGCTAATTTGGTATTTTCTTGTTTCTTTCCGCAGACGTTTCTCGTTCTTGTTAAACGGCGTGGGAAGTTCGAGGTGCGACGCTTCAGCAAGGCTAAATCTTTATATTTATTTCATCATAAACATCCATTGAGAAATTTTTGTATTTTGCTATCGAGTAATATGTATCCTTTAAAAAGAGATTGCAATGAAATGCATAGCAAAGTGAAAGAGGTTTATGTTGTGTTTCGGGGACAGAGTGGAGTGCAAGGTAGAATAATAGTCGAGGACGAATTAAGTTCATTGAGGCAAGAGATATTATGGGATATGATGAGATAGGATGAAACTAAATAAGAAAGGATACTACAGGATAGAAAAGTCGGGATAGGTAAGGTAGATATGATCGGGTGATTCGTAGGATAAGGGTTGATAATATTTGTGTCGTTGCTTACATGTTCTTTAACTATTATTAGATATTTTGAGTATTTTATTCTTTTTCTCATATTGGCCAACTGTGTTTTTCTGGCACTGAAAAACCCACCAGAGCAACCAGAGTAAGTTGAAGAAACGACTGTGTCTTGTATAAGAGTATAGATCAGTTTGGGGACGATACATGGTTTGAAACCGGAACTTATCGTTTAGTTTGTTAAAGTTCTCTTTTTCCATGTATTCACAACAAACATCTTCATCAATATTTCTCTCAGATATGTGTTTGCCTGTCTCTATACGCTGGAGATGTTCATAAAGATCATAGCTCGAGGTTTTGCGCTGCACAAACACGCCTATCTTCGTGACGCTTGGAATGTATTGGATTTTGTCGTTGTCATATTAGGGTGAGTTAAGACACGTCTGCACGCAACCATTCTTGAACTCACAACCAAGCACTCACTATAGCAGCCGTTACCAGAGCCTTGCGTCTGTGCGGCGCTCTCTGACTGTGTACAAGAATGGTTTGTCACCAATCAGTTTGAACGTTTTCCTAACCGTTTTTCTGTGTTTTCCACAATTTTAGTTGGCTGACAATAACGCCGTATGTTGCCAACCTCTCTGGTGTAAGAACGTTTCGTGTTTTGAGAGCTCTAAGAACTATCTCTCAGACAAAAGGTACAGAACTTTTATCAGCAACTTGCACACGGTGTTGACAATATACAGTGATACAAACACGTTTTGTTTTCCAGGTCTGAAGACGATGGTTAATACTCTCTTGGTCTCGATGAGAATGTTGTCAGATGTCCTCGTTCTTATCGTTTTCTTTCTATGTGTCTTCTCGTTGCTCGGAATGCAGTTGTTCATGGGTGAACTACGAAATAAATGCGCCGTAACAATCCCTGAAAACATCAATATATCTTACACTACTTATGTCACAAATTCAAGTAAGTTGTGAATATTGTTCCTGCTGTTGACTTCGATATTCTGCCTCGTATGTCCTGAAGATGTGGAACAATTTTCTTCGTCCATTGAATAATGATTTACCTTTCTCTCATCCTTGTGGGAAGGACTGGTAATCGCATCGCGAGACAAAAACCTGCATTTTTTTCCTTTGCTATTTTAGCGACATGGTTTATTTCGGATGGAAATCCAGTTGTGTGCGGGAGTACATCATCCGCAAGGTGAAAACAATATAACTTTTTTTTAATGTCTCAAACCTCTAGCAACACTTTACAGCCCGTTTAGGTTATCAAAGTCTCGCCTTCGGCTCGGCTGATAACACTTACCTCGACCTTGATAACTCTGCATATCACAAAAACCTCATCCAATAATTGTTTATTATTGATCATTTTAGATCATGTCCAAGTAACCATAGTTGTTATACAGACACTGGTTCAAATCCTAACCACAACTACACATCGTTTGATCATGTCGGTTGGGCCCTTCTCACTTCGTTCCAGCTCCTCACCCTGGATTTCTGGGAGGATGTTTATAACAATGTAAGTTTTTTTTCTACCATTTGGCTTTGTTTCATTTCGACCTTACGACTGACTTTGCGGTTGTTTCTGTTCAAAGGTTACCTACGCTGCAGGATTGTGGAATTTCTTTTTCTTTGCTGTGCTGGTTTTTCTTGGGCCATTCTACTTGATTAATTTGATATCTGCTGTTGTTGTTACCTCGTATGAAGTCGAGACTACTGCTACCAGCGAAGAGGTATGTATGATGAACTGACGATTATTTAAATGAACAGATTATTGGTGACAGATGTGGTGAGATTTGGCAAAAATTTTGAGAGTTTGTAAAAGTTCTTGATAAATTTTGCCTCGGTCAAAATAAAACTTTCACATTCAACTGTCTTGTGTTTTCATAACTAGAAAGTCGTGTTTACAAGATAAAAAGACGTTTAGTTTGTTTCTTTCTTTACTTCTTTACTTCATTTAACTATCAGGACTCCAAGAATGGCGATCTTCTGGCTACAGCGGTCTCAGCCTTCACAGTACCAGGAAGTTCAAACAAGCTTGGCGGGAAACAGCCGGGGGATCTGAACTCTAATATCGAGGAGATTGATAAGCGATCTCATAAGAGAAAAAGTTATGAAATAGCCTTGGACAGTACCGCTGACATTTACCAACTGCGCGAACTTGAGTACAGGGCGCCCAATCAAGATGAGTCGTCGTCTTTTCAAAACTTTAAGAGTAACACTTCTCTTCGTAAGGAGTTGTACAATTTAGTGAGCAGCCGAGAACTGGAGGGATTTATAACTGTCTGTATTGTGACGAATACGGTTGTTATGGCAACAGAGCACTATGGCATGTCCTCCACGTTGGATTCTGTCATTTCAATATCCAATTATGTAAGAAAATAGTCGACTAACTTGACCAACTAATTATGTCAGTAAATTATGAACTAAAACAAGTCATGGTGGACTGTATAGCTCCAACCACATCGATTAAAATCTGTTCTCTCGCTAGGTATTTACTGGTATATTCTTCGCTGAGGTTGTTTTTAAGTTGATAGCATTTGGTGCAAAAGCATTCTTCCGCAATTCTTGGTGTGTCTTCGACTTTATCGTCGTCGTCATCAGTGTGGTTGACGTGGCGCTGGAGTTGAGTCGAGAAACTGGTGTTGGTTTGCGCGTGCTCAGGACATTCAGACTGGTAAGCCGTTAAATTATCAACATTGTTTTAATAATCTGTCCTTGACTACGAGAGATGATCCTAACCCAGTTAACTCAGAAAGACACGACTTTGATTGGCAATTTCCTTCCTTAACCACAGTTAAACGTTAACTAGTCTTTTTATACAACTGGTCCCAGGATGTATAGCATAAAACTATCTAGTTTAACGAGAGTTAGTTTTGCTCACAGTTGTTACGGATGAAGGCTGAATTAACTAGGAATGTATTCTTTAAATAATTGCACCTCTCGACATTTCACTTACGAAAGTAACTTCTAGTTCATCCTTTTTTTCAGTTGCGTGTGCTAAAGCTTGCTAAATCTTGGACGACCATGAACAATCTTCTCTCGGCCACAGCAAAGAGTTTAAGCGCGTTTGTAAACCTGGCGCTGGTGATGTGCATCGTGTTATACATGTTTGCCGTCACAGGAATGCAACTGTTTGGCGACAGCTACACAGAGTCCGTCTTTGGTTCTGATATACCAAGATGGAACTTTGTTGACTTTGGTCATTCATTCATGCTCATATTTCGCGTCGTTTGTGGGGAATGGATCGAGCCGTTGTGGGACTGTATGCGAGCTTCGCACCCTGGTGCTGTGTTGTTGTTTGTTCCAGCTTTCATCATGGGAAATTTTGTTGTAAGTAGCGACAACCATACCTGCCTTGTTTTGGAGAAATTTTGTGTTTCTAGACACTTTTCTCAAAAAGAAACCACGCCTTGTCAAAATAGCCATATGCCTGGGAGAGAAAGAGAGAGAGAGAGTCACCTTTGTCTATGTGATTCGATATACTAACTCATATTTAACAATTCTTCTTTCAGGTGTTAAATCTGTTCCTAGCTCTTGTGGTGAACTCGTTCTCGCATGAAGATACGGCCGTTTCTCAGCCAGGGGAGAAGGTTTTCTCAAAAATGTTAAAATCGGCCTTAACTGTGTCGTTTTCCGTCGTGAATATTTTAAAAAGAACCCAAGTCCATCCTAAGGACGAGAAAGACATTTCCACGCTACCTGAAAATAATGAAAACGAAACAGGTCTGACCTCTAATGTAATAGGATTTTGATATATCATATAACATAGGATTTACCTGTGCCATAGCAGATTTCATCCTAGTGTATCTCATCATATCACACCACAACCCCACATATCTCATCATATCACACCACAACCCCACATATCACATCATATCACACCACAACCCCACATATCACATCATATCACACCACAACCCCACATATCTCATCATATCACACCACAACCCCACATATCACATCATATCACACCACAACACACCATATCACAACACACCATATCACATCATATCACACCACAACCCCACATATCACATCATATCACACCACAACCCCACATATCACATCATATCACACCACAACACACCATGTACAATCATCTAAGAACAGCGTTCTACAATTTTCAGTTGACAACAATGCTTCATCACAAGACAACTCTTCTGAAACATCTTCAGCATTGGAGAGACACTGGTCGAGTTTTCGTGGCAGAATTGAACAAATTGTTCAAAGCAAATTCTTCGAATGGTTCATCTTGATCATTATTACAATCAGCAGCATTTGTTTGGTAAATCTATAAATCGCTTGTTTTTGTAAATGACTTTTGATGGATGTGAACGAGCGATTTTATTATGAATTATCTCATTTTTATGTTCTCCTGTTGGATATTGAAGACTTATTCACTCGTTCTCATCCATCAAAAGACGGTGCCTGAAAGTATCATTCTTTCTTTAGGCATTTGAAGATATTCACCTTCGCAACGACAAAGATCTACAACATATTTTATACTGCTTGGATATCTCATTTGTTGTCATCTTTTCAATGGAATTTCTTCTTAAATTGATTGGCCTTGGCTTCGTACGATATTTCTCAAATGGTTGGAATTACTTGGACCTCGCTATTGTGATTGTGAGTACAGTGTCTGATGGAGCCAGAATTCTGCACGACTCAGAACTACCTGGGAACAACAGTAAATACTTTCCTGTGCTTTGTTTTAGATATCCATTCTTAGTCTTACTGTCAGCTCAGATTTGGCTGCATTTCGTTCATTGAGAACCCTCAGGGCATTGAGACCTTTGCGAGCCATTTCTCGTTTTGAAGGACTGAAGGTGCGTTGAAGAATAGTTTTAGCTCTTGCTGAAGCCTCATCAGTTCGACATTATTATTATATTAATTACATAGATCTCAACAGCTGGTATAAAGTTAGTTTTGTCCAAGTAGATGATCCATAAATGATCCTCTAGACTCTTATAGAAAGAACTGACAAAGTTAGTTCAGTTCATGTTTCCTCTCATGTAGGACTGGATCAAAAAATATTATCCTACTTAAGCTTTAGGAAGAGCTGTTAAAGCTCTATCGCTATCCAGTATAAAATGGTTCCTCTAATTTATCTTCTATCGTTTTATTTTGTTTAGATAGTCATAGGCTCGCTGTTCAGCGCAATTCCTGGCATTAGTAATGTTTTATTAGTGGGTCTGCTGTCCTGGTTAATATTCAGTATCATGGGCGTCCAGCTGTTTGGCGGGAAATTTTACAAGTGCATTGACTCTAGCCACCAGGTCCTCCCGGTGTCACAGGTCGCCAACAAGACCACGTGTTTACAGAAAGGATTTCGTTGGGAAAACTCCAACGTGAATTATGATAATGTTTTGGAGGGATTGGTTGCCTTGTCCCAAGTGGTAGGTTCACTGTACAAAATTGTTGATTTTATTACCGCCACTGGAACACGGGATCGTCTAAGTGAAACCGACCCATCGGGGTATACCTGAGGTTTTGTTCTGTATCATCATCTAGGCAACGTTGGAAGGTTGGATGGAAATTATGAAAGATGCTGTTGACGCGACTGGGGTATAGGCTTTTTAATTCGTTATTGTGAACTGAAAATTCCCCCAAGATGTATTCCTCATGAATTTGATATGAAGGATTTCGTACGCTGCAATAGTACAATTAAAATCTGCTTTTTGTAGGTGGATCAACAGCCCAAACCTGAAAACAATTTGTCTGCATACATATATTTCGTGGTCTTCATCATCCTTGGCTCGTTCTTCGTTCTCAATCTTATCGTGGGGGTGATCATTGATAAGTTCTCTCGAATGAAGCAACTCTACGAGGATACTGGATCAACTGGAATATTTCTCTCCACTCAACAGATAGATTGGTTAAATACCTTAAAGAACGCTGCAAGTAAAAAGCCAAAAAGAACTGCTGAAAGGCCGAAGGTAGGATTTTTTATAGTATAAGGAATAAATGTTCATGCATGCATATTTGTCAGCAACTAAAATATAATCGTGTAGCTATTGCATACATCACAAGAATAGAATAGAAGTAACTTTTCATGTGCTTTTGAAACATACGAAGAAAATTTTTGTATGAAATGGTCATGAACCTACTGTTGCTAATGAAGTATGGTGACCATTCAACGATTTATGAAACATCTTAAGTTACCAGCGATCAATGTGTTTTTAGAATCAGGTTCGTGGGATCATTTTTGACATCGTGGTAAATAACTATTTTGAAATGACCATCATGTTTATCATTGCGCTAAATATGGGAACAATGATGATACAACACTATGACCAAAGTCAACGTATGAGTGAAGCTCTTGATATCCTTTGATAGTGGTTATAGTGAGTTGTTAGAGTCAATGATTGTAGTAATTCTTACTTAGAGTTTATGGTAGTGATTTCTTTGTCCAGAATTTAGGAATATCATCTTCAGTTGATTTTAATTCTAAACCTGACCCCAATCCTTAACCAACTACTAACCACGCGATTTCTAGTTTCAAACTGAATTATTAGTTTATTTTGAGTGATTATTACCTTAACTAAGGTCACATTTCCTGAATTACTTTTTCACGGGAATTTTTATCGGAGAAGCGATCGCAAGAATTACAGCTCTTGGTCCGTATTACTTTCGCGTTGGTTGGAATGTCTTTGATTTTATCCTCGTTCTTTTATCTGTTGTGGGTAAGCTATATTTAACGTTGCCCATTTTCTATCTGCTTCTGATTGTGGCTGTTGAATAACTTAAAAAAATGTTCTTCTACAATTTGAGCCCTATATAGTAGAGAGTTTTTGTAGCCAAATTAGAGGGGAACAGATAGAACTATATGAGAAGTTTTTTCCTGCAGTATAAGGGATAACTGTGGCTAGCTCTTCAGACAAAACAGCTCAGAATTGATAGAAATATCCGGCATAGATAAGGCGGTTAGTTTAGTTTAAGGTCTCCTCTTGGGTTCACACCACATCGATGAACGATCAAAGAGAATTTAGAACTGCATGATTGATTTCCCTACTGCAACAACCCTAGGTCGTTTAGGTGTAATATTTATTATTTATTTACTTTATAGGCATATTTCTAGAAGCTCTGAAGAATTTCGAGTTCATTAACCTAAGTTTACTTCGTGGTATTCGGGCGTTTCGAGTCACACGTCTTCTCCGATTCATAAAAGTTGCTAAGGGAATCCGTAAGTTGACATTCGCCTTTGTCCTTTCTCTTCCCGCTCTTTTCAATATCTGCTGTTTACTCGTCCTTATCATCTCGATATACGCCATCGTCGGAATGACCTCGTTTGGTTTCGTAAAGAAAACGGGCGCGTTGAACGATGTCGTGAACTTTGAAACGTTCATACGCAGTTTCGTGCTACTGTTTCGTTTAATGACGTCAGCTGGATGGAATGAGGTCCTGGACTCGCTTATGATACGTACGCCAGATTGTGACCCAGGCTACCTCGGTATCAACAACGGGAACTGTGGGAGACCGCTGTTTGCACAGATTTATTTCGTTTCATTCGTCACCGTCACTTATATTATCTTGGTCAACATGTACATTGCCATAATACTTGAAAACTTTAATAGAATTTACAAAAAAGCCAAGGTCGGTATCACAGACGACGACTTGGATATGTATTATACGAAATGGGCGCTCTACGACCCGAAGGCGACCGAGTACATAAACTTCGAGCAGTTGTCGGACTTTGTCGACGAACTCAACCCCCCATTGCGGGTGCCCAAGTCAGGCACAGGCGGGGTGGAGACGATGGACATATCTCTGAGGATTGGAGACAAAGTGCATTGTTTAGACTTACTTCATGCTTTAGTGAAACATTTAGTTTTGAAAGAGTTTCCAAAAGGCGGGAGTGGTTATTCTGTGGTGATGGAGAGACTTGAAGAGCGCTTTATGAAAGCCTTTCCAAGGAGAAACCTCTACGCTCCAGTTTCAACTGTCAAGCAGAAAGCCCTCGAGAATAAAGCGGCGCTTGTCATTCAAAGAGCTGTGAAACGATTTAAAGATCGAAAGAGAGCGAGCGACGCTGCTGAGATGACAACAGAAGGTCATAGTTCTGCTCAGTATACAACAGAATCATCAAATGTTTCTCAGAAAACAACAGAGACTCATCATTTTATTCAGAGTGAAACTGAAGGTGCTACCCTTGCCAGCATAAACGAAACTAGAAGTGTAATCGTTCACGATAAACCTTTGCATAAAAGACTTTTGAAACAAACAAGCTTACATAATTTATCGATACCAGCAATCAGGACAGTTCAGGTGGAGTCGCCTGTGCGCACTCATAAAGTTTCAGAGGATTTATCGTTGAATAGTGTTAGTACTGAAAACTCGGCGTAGCTTGCGACAGAAGGGACCGTGTGACCGTAGAATAAATAAATTACAATCAATATTTTTTAATCATTCCTACCGCTAATAAATTATATCCGTTTGTATAACGCCTAGCGCGTTTTCTTTCTGAAATGTTCATTTCAGGCACAACTTCTCGAAACAAGCTTGAATTGAGAGTGAATATGCCCTAATTTGGAAACTCACACGCAATTTATTCTTGTGCGTAAATTGATTTTGCGCAAAATTCAATGCGCTGTATTTCCGGAGACTGGATCTAATCTTTTTTGGCACGAAGTCGCCATGTTGGTAGGGTAAATATATGGCGAAAATCAAGTGGTTTCTCCGTCTTTTATAACGGCCTGGTTGGTTTTAATGGTTCTACTTCATGCCATGATGTCAACGTATGTTTTTTACTTAGATTGAAAAGAATATACCGTGCATAAAGCGTACTTTTAAGTCGTAATTTTGAAAACAATTTTAGGATAACTACGACGTCGGCAAATAGTAAACCTATTGGTGTCACCTCGGCAATAAGTCTCGCTGGACCAAAACCAGAGGTATTTTTGACGCGTTAATAACCATGAATGTATTTAATGGTGGGCTAAAAATGAAAAAAAAGCGCTCTATCTATTTTTAGTTGTATTAATAAGGTGTTATTTTGCAGGATGTTCAACATACGGAGAACATAAAAAATGTTCTTACAGAGTATAGCGTGTTTGAGAGCGAAGAGGAACTACAGCACAGGTTTGTCTATTGGCTCTTGGCCAGAACAATGTGAAATGTGTTTTTAGAGAGGTTTATATATACAACCCAGAGGTCACATTTAACAATGTTCAAAGGTTATGCTATTGGCATGTATTCTCAGATTAGTTTGACCATTTTTTGGCAACCTGCTATACCATGAAATCAGAGATTAAGAAATCTCCAATTCCTTGGATTTTGATGATAGTTAAGGGATGATTTTAGCAGATATCATGGTATAGTGTGGTATAAGAACTTGCAAACTCCAGTCATGCTGAAGGATCAGTATTTTGTATAGCTTTTTCTGTATTACAACTGGTTATGTTTCAGTCATTAATATATAATTTCTAAAACATAGTATACACACTATACAGGCTACACACACTCTACGTATGCACTATATATACACTGTACTATGTGTTAATGTGAACCTGTTCCTTTCTTACCTGTCAAAATCCTGGATTATCCATAACACTCCCATTTAACATTTTGTTCCTTGTTTCAGAATGGTTGTATTAGCCAAACTGAATACGATAGTTAAAGAGTGGATTAAACAGCTAAGTTTGGAGAAGGTTAGTTCTGTTATTTCCTTTTCTGAACATCCTATCCTTGATGTGTGCTGTATTGTCTACTAACGTTTTTAGAATATTCCTGAAAATTTAATCGACCAAGTTGGAGGAAAAATCTTTACATTTGGTTCCTTCAGACTGGGTGTTCACACTCAAGGTAATTTATTTGGGTCATTTTTGCCCAAATTAACAACTCTTCAACCTATTATAGATTCCAAGGACAATTTATTTGGGTAAATCTTTGAAAAACATACCTTAATTTAACCAGTTGCACATGTAACATTCTAATTTGTTAGGAGCCGATATTGATACATTGCTAGTGGCCCCACGTCATATTAACAGAGAGGATTTCTTCAGTAGTTTTTATGAAATCCTGAGAGGAAATGAAGAAGTCAAAGAGTTACGGGTAATCCTCTTGTGTTAAGCCAAAAGTGAACTTCTAAAACACTGTAATCTAAGTTCAATTTTTGATGTTTAGGCAATCAAGGATGCTTTTGTTCCTGTGATTAAAATGGAATTTTGTAGAATTGAAGTATGTGACCTTCTCTTTTTTCTGGCAAAACAATGTTTGATGGTGCATTGAATTTTGAATCTTTTTGTTGTACAGATGGATTTGTTATTTGCAAGACTAGCTCTAGCCCAGGTACCAGACAATCTTGATTTGCTTGATGAAAGCTTACTGAAGAATTTAGATCAAAAATGTGTCAAAAGTTTGAATGGTAAGAGCCCTCGGTAGTTTCTATTTGTTGTTGTATTTAGCTTACAGGTAAGGTAACACATTAAGGTAACTCTTAACAATTTTTGCTTTTAAATTATATTAAGGTTGCAGAGTCACAGATGAAATTCTACGATTAGTCCCTAATCATGAGTCGTTCAAACTCACGCTTCGAGTGATTAAACTATGGGCCAAGAGTGAGTACATTGTGTTATCCTGTCAGTCCTGTTTATGATCCTGTCAGTCCTGTTTAATCCTGTGTGTGATTATCTTCTTATTGATATTTCAGAACATGGTGTGTATTCCAATGTTCTTGGATTTCTTGGTGGTGTTTCATGGGCCATGTTGGTTGCAAGAACTTGCCAGCTTTATCCAAATGCTGCAGCATCAACTCTTGTAGAAAAGTTTTTCTTAGTTTTTTCAAAATGGTCAGTCCAATTCCTAGCTAGATATATACCATTTTATGAAACAAACGAATGCCATTGTCAAGTTGTATAGTATATTTCTTCAAGACTATCTTCTCCTCCACACAGGAAGTGGCCAAATCCAGTTTTATTAAAAGAATTGTCCACTGAGAATAAACTAAGCTATCCTGTCTGGAATCCAAAGGTAAATTTTTATCATCAAATGGGCCAACCGCTGAATTACCAGACTAAACTTTGAAACCAAACTGACTGGCAAAACTATTTCCTGATCTGATGAACACTTTAGATAACACCAGCAGATGGTTATCACTTGATGCCAATCATCACTCCAGCGTATCCCCAACAAAATTCCACATACAACGTCTCCGCCTCAACCAAGAAAATTATGCAAGATGAATTTGAAGAAGGTAGAACATTAAATATCTAGATCCCAAAATACCAGCCATACTGTAGCATGTTTTGTTATTAACTTTTCCAGACCAGCAAATTAATGAATACATTTCTCTTTGCTCAGGACTCAAGACTGTACAGAATATTTATTTTGGAAAAGCTGATTGGCATGCACTTTTCACACCTCCTAGTTTTTTTCTCAAATACAGGTAAGTAAATATACTGGTGAATATGATCCACCCAACTTGAACCTTCATAAAGCAAGTGTAGCGAAGATTTTGCGAGGAACAGTAGCCAATTTGGTGTTGGGGTTTGCACTGAATTAAATGACATGATCATCAATTTAGCGATGATTTTCGTGTTTTTGTTGTAATATTTTTTTCTTTTTTTTTAGACATTATATTGTTCTTAGTGCGCTGTCTGCCAACGAAGAGGATCATATTGCATGGTAAATAAGTGAACAAGTAAATTTGCCTGGCATTAGACAGAGCGAGGTGCTGAAGTAGATGCATGCATTGCAAGTTGATCCTTTGAATGCTCGCACGTCATTCCTCTTGCCCGTCATTCCCCTTGTCCGTCATTCCCCTTGTCCGTCATTCCCCTTGTCCGTCAATCCCCTTGCCCGTCATTCCCCTTGCCCGTCATTCCCCTTGCCCGTCATTCCCCTTGTCCGTCATTCCCCTTGCCATAAGAACAAATGACAGCATGTTTAATTTGTTTCAGGACTGGTTTAGTTGAATCGAAAGTAAGACTGCTGGTCAATCAATTAGAAAATAAACCATACATAGAATTAGCTCATGTCAATCCCAAACACTACCCTCCACTAAATCCTGACAAAGATTGTTGTATCAGTCGATGGTTCATAGGATTGTCGTTTGAAAAAACAGGTAAAATAATGTCTTATATAAAAACTGTTGTTGTGGCGATGATTATTTGTGTCAAACGTGAAACGACTCAAAACAAATGGACTTCTCCTGCTTTTAGAGAACGTCGCACTCGACCTAACTTATGACATTCAATATTTCACAAATATCGGTAAGCGCAGATGATATTTCGCATTTTCCTTGTATAAATATTGTGCTATTAATTTGATGTTTCCCCTTTCATTAGTTCACAATCGTGCTGTGACAATTGAAATTTTCAAAGAAGGAATGAAAACAGAAGTAAAATATGTTAAAAAGTTAGTAAACACTAAAGTGAAGTCGGTTCAAAATCAATTTGACCCTGACCTTATTATGAATGTTTCATGTCACGAGTTTGTGTTTTTTTTATCCGTGTTTTTAGATACATTTTAATAGCTGAAACGTGACATATTTAATTCGTCTTTTCACAGAAAACAATTGTCAGATTACCTGCCTTCTAGTATCTTAAGATTAAAAAAGAAAAGTTCACTTCTTCCGAATGTAAGTCGCTTTGTATACTTTGCGTTGGTGTTTAATAGAATCAAGTATCGTGAAGCAATGATGTTTGATGGCGATCATTCGTTATCTTTCTTCAGAACGGTGTAGAAAAGATCGCAGAGGAAAAGAAGAGTGACATTGTAAATAGCGAGGACACTAGCCGTGATGTCCACAATGAACAGAAATCTACGGGTAAATTTCTAATAATGAAGCTTGACATTCACGGAAAACCGGAGTCACTGTTGTTGGTGGATAAATGATAAGTTTTTGTTGATAACTGGTGAGAATGAGTGAAAGTCACCTCAAATTGCGATTTTCAGTTTGTCGTGAAGGTCAAGCTAAATTTTCATATTGTTTGATGGTGTTTATGGTGTCTAAAAAGTGTATAAATCCGAAATATTTCGTACTTTAGAAATCGAAGAAAAGAAAGATGATAACGGATCTTCCTGTGTAGAAGAGAAGATTTTGGAGGTACTTTTAACCTAGTTTGTTATTGGTATTCTGGACCAGAATTTTTCCGTGTTCCGAGTAGGATATCTGCATGTTCTTATCTGCATTGTTAACAGGAGACGTCTTTCGGGTTTTTGCAGGCTAATGAGAATGGATTGGCGAGTATTGCTGGGGTGAAGAGGCGAAGGGAGTCCACAACGGATGTATGTTGATAAATAAAGTTACAATGTTTTGAAAAAATTTATGGTATTGTGATTCCAGTATTTATTTTCTAGGAATCTGCCGAAGAAGATGGAATTAAGAAAAAGAGGCAATTTAAACCCGGAGAACAGGTCGTATTTATGATATGAAACTTAAAATAGTCAACAAAGAATACGTTTCACCATTTTATAAGATTATGTATGGTCAACCTGAGAAGCAGGGGGGATGCACGCAATGCACACGTGTCATTTGTCGACCTGTATGCCCGAATTTGAAGCGATTACTCTGATTTCGTTGTACACCCCCCCCCCCCCCCCCCGTTCTCCCTCAGGGTATTTCAAAATGTCAAATTAAAAGGTGTAACTGCTGTTATGTAGGTAGACGTGTTACCGGAGGGGATAGAAGTGCCGCAGAATCAAGTCGTAGCAGCTAAAAAAGAAGCTATAAAGTTGACTTTGAAATAACGCTTCTCGTCTCGTCTCTGCATGGCCCAAACACCGCGTGGCGGAGCCTTGGATGTGGATATCAGCTTCTTCACAGGATAGTATGAAACCCTGAGATTGAGTGTTCCCCATTTTGAGACAAATACGAGTATGAACTGTATTATATTATGTATAGACGTATAAGCATTGCGCACAGCGAGGCCTTGACTGCAGCCAGGGATTTCACTGACTGAGCTCACAACAATCCTGCATTTTGATCATTGAATGAGAACTTTTCCCGAGAACAGAACTCACTTCGATATAGTTGAAGTGTCGATTCGGATTCATTCATTCATTTCATCGGTTGATGGTCGTCATGGCAACGTTTCATAGTTTTAGTTCATATGTATAGTTGAAATTGTTGCAGTTGCAGTATGTCAGCGCTTGAAGGTCGACGACTATAACAGACTCGTAGTTTCTCTCTCCACGTTTGTGTTTTCGCCTGATATTGGCTGCATAGATAACCTTAGGTGGTCATTCCTTCGTAGTGTTTCCATAGTAACTTCGTGCATATTGCAACAGATTTTTGGGAGGTCTTATGAAACCTCCATTTCTTCTTTCATCCTCAAACTAGTTGGCAGATAGTGGCGTTCGTATTCTCCCTGGGCTTTATATATGACGCTATTCTTTTTCTTATGATCACATTAGATATTTCTGTCTACCGACAGACGAGTTTAACGGAAAAGCATATATGTTTTAATTAATAGTATCCTTTGAAGAGGAAGGGAGAAGATTTGACTAGACATTGTTCGTACACTGTGGGGTGTCGCATACATAATTAATATTGTATTGAATATTAACTTGTAATGGATGGTGTCTTTTACAGGTTTTGGTGATTATATTCACCATGGTATTGTGTGTTTTATGGAAAGTTTTGGAAAAAATAAATTGTGTTATTTTGAAGTGTGTTTTGTGTGATGTGAACTGTTTCTTTAGTGTCTTGCTAAAAATGATGAATTTGCATACGCAATTTGTGTTCCGCTGTAAAGGAGGGCGATACGTCAGAAACTCTCATGGAATGTTTGGAATGTTATTGAAAATGCTGACCTGTTGAGGTCGACCATCGCCACATGTGGTGTTCGAGTTTCATCACCTCAAGTGAAAACCATCATTTAACGACAGCAGTTGTTTAATAGCTTGGTGTCAAACAAGGAAATAATTGAAGAAAGTCGTCGCTACGTAAAAGTTGTTAATCGCACATACAAGACAAAGAATTTTAGTGTAATGATGGGTAATCAACATCGTTTATAGTAAAAGAATGTTTACGTATGCATTGTCGTGCCAAAGGCGTAATAATTATTGAAATATCTTTTGATCCTAATATGTCGATACACGGTGTATTTCATTTATCGAAGTCAACACATACACCGTGAATGTTAATTGAAGCTCTGTCGCAGTATGGTCAATTTGACAACTGTTAAACCGGAGGACGATACTTCGCCAGATCGTTTACCATTGTGGACACATATATTGGCGCTTATTCTGTATGTGGTGCTCTTTATTCTGGCTGTGTTTGGAAACGCGTTAGCGTTATGGATACTTCGCATGAAGCCGGAACTTCGAACCTTAACACACGCTTTCTTAACAAATCTCGTGATTGCAGACTTATTATTAGCGTTATTAACACCGCTCGAAGCGGTGGCAACATTCTCTGCTACGTATGTGCTCGGAGATTATGGTTGTAAGATACAAAGGACGTCCTTATATTTCTTCTATGCCGCTTCGATATTAACTCTGACAGCAATAAGCTTAGAAAGATACGTTGCGATTTGCTACCCCATTCAGTACGATGACTTTAAGAAACGTAAAACAAGAATTATTGCTTTCATTTGGTTCGCTTCTGCGTTTCTGATCATTCCCCACGTATACTTGAGCGAGGAACGAACTCTGGACGGCGAATCAGTGTGCTTTCAATTTCACACGACGGACAAAACGCGGGCGCCTTTCTTCTTTCTTCCTTGCTTTCTTCTTCTGTACCTGTTTCCGCTTGCTATGGTCAGCGTGACGTACTGGAAATCAGCTAGGAAATTGATGGAACTTGAGAATCGCTTAGAAGTCAATTCAATTGGAGACGTATCCTTGACGGTGCGAATGAGAAAAGAGGTTTTACGAATGTTATTGGTTGTTATAGTATTCTTTGTCATCCAATGGACTCCATTTGAGATTGTCGAGATTCTAGACTCGGCGCCCGGGGTTATGGATGTGAATCCCATCAGCTCACGTCGCGTGGCTGTCAACATGTTGGCGTTCTCAAATGCTGTCGTTAATCCTATCCTATTTGGATTTATGTCGAAGCCTTTCCGCGATGGATTTAAGGAATCCGGATTAAAGATAATCAGGTTTATTTGTTGTTCGTCAGGAAGCCAAGCAGTGTGTTGTTCGTGCTGCTGTAATCGATTTAGCTTTGTCTTTTATACTGGAAGTAATGCTAACCTGACATCGTCAACTCCTGATACTAGCACGGTGCGCATAGACTGGGATTCCAGCTTTAGCAAGCTTGAAAATCCTGTGACAATTGTCGAGAACGAGTTGGTGGCATTCCAAGAATTACCCGATGGCAATGCAGTTCCAGATCATAAATTATGATGCAAATCAACACTTGTTGTAATATTTCCTTTGCAGTTTCAGAGAAGACGACGTTATTATATTATTTATCTCTAAAATTAGTTCGTGGAGAGCTGTTCATTTCAATTTTCTTTAAAGTAGACATACGGTGACCGTCTGTTTCAATCAGCAGACGTTATTCAATTAAGATAATGTTAATACTGATACAAGTTTATTTGAATTGCAAATACAGCATAAGCCTGTGTAAACAAGCCTGAAATAATGTGTACTAGTCTCTTTATTTCGCTGACAATACGAACAAAACCACTTTCTTGAGTTCTGTGGGCGTTTTGACAGAAAAATTACATTTTAAGTTTGTATGACAACATGTGTTGTTCCTTGAAGCAGATCAGTAAAGTTTGTGCATATGATTTTCTTCTTTTTCAAGAAATGTTGCCTGACCTCACTAACAAGTTACTGACAAAGCCAAAGGTTTAATTCAATGCTAGATTCTATCATTCATTCATGCATATATTATAAGTTATAACATTTCGACTTATTTCTAGCGTGGACATAGCTACGAACGAAAAAATAGGGGAAAATGCGAAGCAAGTGCATGAGAACAGCGAAGTTTTATGACATATTATCTGTTTCTATTATATTTAAGTAATTTATAAGATATTAATTAAACATGCACGTAAATTTGTGACTTGCTTGCAAGTATGCGCGAGCACTGTCAGGACACCGAAGTCATCGAACAATATTGCATGCATGCGCTTTGTCAGTTATGCATTGCTGGAGTATTCTTTTGTGATATCTAGGCATAACGTATTTCTAGTCAAGAATATAGTAATACGTACTTGACTAATTTGTCTTTATGCGTTACCAGATGTTTTACAATTGAAGTGGAGCCAGCCATAGACATAGACAATAATATCTTACTTTTATTTAGAATAAACATAAGATCAATTACAATAAGCTATGAAAAATCATCTTACTATTTAAACCTATACTAAACCATATATATTTAAACGAAGAGATTTATTCAATATTTCATATACATTGTTTTTGCATGCACGAAGCGATGTCGTCCGACTAATCCAATTTTCATGCATTGTTCTCTCGTGAAAACAGCTTTTTCTTCGACATACATTTCTCCGTTTCTTCGATGTCTGTGATTGTTTTCATGGAGATGCTCCCCAGTGTCGGTTTTTCCATTGCTGACACAGTTCCATTCGATTTTCCACCTTCTCGAATCTTGCCGGAACTTCTTTTGAAGACCAGCAACAAGACAACGGCGTTTATGATCTCCAGTGTTCTTAAAACTGTTTTTAAAACCCACCAGGACCAGGTGTCAGAATATTTCTCGCTTGTTGTTATGCCGCTTACTGCTTCATATATCTTCAGGACAAAAAATACTGCCGATGTTGCAGAAAGAGCTCCAATGAGTAGACTGAGTCTCTTTAGTTTCTTTCCTTCAACTTTCATGCCACGGTCAAATTTTGCTTGTTCAAAGGTTGCGTTGGCGTTCTTGCGAAGTTTGTAAGTCAATGTTGCAAACCCTCCAGAGACAATCAACCCCCAACAGGCAAATGTTGTTTGACAAACCGTTAGCATGATCTTGCCCTTATCCCCCGAAACCAGGGTCACAAAGTCTGAGGTTATAAAGAACACGAAGTTCACAACGGTTACGACGAATGCAACGAGCCCCAATTGCCGCTGACGGCATTTCCCTGTGATTCGAGTTAAGATCGAGGTGATGTAGAGCAGTATTGCCAACGAGGCTGTTAGAGACGTGGAGCCGAGCCCTTCGATCAACACGCAAGCGAAGATCCACCAAATTGTGGAGTTCCCTCCGGACATATACAGAATTACGAACAGCAACACTGCACGCGAGATGGACAGCAATATGATCGCACTTAACATGATAATTTTGACAAAATGCTTGCTCTCCCTGGAGTTTCGTTTGAACACGAGAGCGAGGATGGTGATCATGCCCAGGATGATGAAGGAAACCGCGAACAGGTAGACATGTGCTGGAAAAAGCCAACCTAGCTCATCCTGAGCTGTGCCGTCCCAATTCGGGTTGGGCTCTGGTGGTGCATCTTCTATAGCCATCTGAAGATCTTAGAACAACGAGCAATGCCGAGTTATTCAGGATGTTTGCTAAACGCTTTTCCACAGGAATGAAAATCCCTTTTAAGAAAAACGAAGAAAATCTCTTTGTTTCCTACCGTGCTACATGCAGATCCTAAGAGTTGTTCCAAAGTCTGTCAATGAAACTGTCACAATACTAGGTGAATTGTCAACGCGAGACTACTGTGTTTTCCACTGCTTTACTCCAAAACCATGACAATCATTTCACAATGTATCCGTAACCATAAAGAAATGATCTTTTCAGTTGAGTTCGATCGCGTATAGATACGATGCAATCTTTGAGATCTTTGACGTTCAACGTTATCTCCACGAACACATGCGTTCGTTTCAACAAAGCTGAAATAAATCCTCAATTACGGCACGTGATATGACAACTTTGTCGAGTGTATATGAACAGCTGGTCCGGTGGTTTGAAACCCAGTAGCGAAGAAATTAAATGTTGTGTTATGCAGAGTAGATCTTCACGCCATTCGCCGCCGTGACGATCATCAATATTTATAATTGTATCCGAAAACCCTGCACCGTCTGTGTCTAAAAAAAATGGCTTTATAAATTGCAAAATTCTTACGATAACAAGTAATTAAATTTTTCGGGTCGTAATTAAAAAACTCGCTGTGAACAGAGCGCAATGAACAGTGATATTTTTAGGCAATGTACCGCGAGAAAAATTGAAAAAAACACTGCTGGGTCGATATTAATCAAATGGCTATCTGTGGCTATGGAACCTTATCTAACTTATCTTTATACATTTATTGAATTTAAACTAATAATTAATTCATACTCGCTTAGAAATAGAAAAATGAGTTTTTCGTTGTGTAAACAGCGAAATCTTGTTGATTTTCGTATTAATATCTCAAACAATTGTAATTTCTACACGCTTGAAAAATTTTTACATTGAAAAATATTACTTTCGTTGATAATCAAGTGAATCTTATTAGCTAGATACAATTACCATCCTATTTAAAACTTATTAATCATTCATAGCCTGTAACCTTTATTATTTATCACATAATTTTAGTTCATTATGGCAAACACAATATGCTCAGTATATATGTTTATTTACAGGTCATTTCTGTTACTGGCCGTAAGCCTTTTCGAGTGAGTATGGGTGTACCCTGAGCGCTGTCATTTTGGGGATGTATGGAGAATCGTTTTGGGTACGTATGGATATCACCATTTCTTTTTGGATAGTATATTTAACATCCAAGTGGTTCGTGTTGTGCATCATCTTTTCACTTGTCTTCAAGACACGAGTCACACACCCTCACAGGGTGGTCCCAGCCTCTTACGGGAACCGCTTGCATCTTTGTAGAACATCTACCGCAGACACCTTGACCACAGGCGCGGCAATGATGTTTCGAGTCCACAATACGAAACTTGTAATCGCAACATGCGCATGTCACAATATCGGCATCCGCTACCCAGTAGGATGGACGTGCGACGTCGTTAATAAGTGTCCTTGGAAGGTCCACGACTTGTGCTAGTTTACTCACGGAGCTGTGCAACACCTCTCCCACCTTGCGGGCACGCAGGTCGTCCTTGCCTGAATGTTGGTCGTCCTCATCAAGAGCTTCACTTAAGGCGCTATAAAGAAAGATACTTATACTTCAAGTAATTTATCGCTGGATGTAAAGGCTGACACCCTCATACAGCCAGAGATTATTGCTCCCCCCCCAGCTCCAGAATGTACATTGCTCCCCCCCCCAGCTCCAGAATGTACATCTTGTTTCCTTTGTGAATTGTAATATTGGATTTATCACCTTGTGTCAACGAGTTCTCCTTCGAAAATCTCGTCATCTTCTGATTTCGTCTCGCTTTGCAGAAAGCAGGTCTTGCAAACTTTTACCGGACCAGGGCCCCAGCCTCTGTCAGGCACGGGCATGACGAAATCGGAACAGTCATGACAGAAACCCTGACCGCAGGCACGACAGTGGTGCTTCGCCTCGGAACTTTCAAAGATGTGTTTGCAACCATAACACTCCTAAGGGAGAGACGCATTTCATTCTAATTAAAAGCCCCATCATGATTTTAGCGTCGAATCTTTGAACGTTGATTTTATGTCTGTTTTCCATACCAGACAGGTTTTTCTTATCTAATCTTATTACAAGATAAATCACATAATCCATATGATATGGACACACCTTGATTTCATTATTGGACACCCAATAACCAGGTGCAATTGCGTCGGACAGTAAATCTTTGATATATCTCGATGGTACTTCACTGACAACATCTACCGTCCGCTTGACAAAATTTAGGCCGTCCAACACACGACGTCCTGTGTGATTCACGTCTCCATAATGTTCCTAAACGCGAAATACAGTAATTTAACATCGGCTGAGGCGCGCAAACCCTGCGATCTTAGTTGCTTTCAGTGAATGGTAGAGCATGAACATGGAGACAGAGCTGAAGATGGAATGCAGAGAAGATAGGGCGACCCACAGATGGTTCCACTCAATTTCTTTTTTCTCTGAATTTGATGTATCAATATCTCGGGTAATTATAGCGGCTATAAACTTGTCAGTGACTTTCTAATTTTGTCTGCTCTGCCTGGCTCGTTCGTCCCCTCTCCCCCTCACATATCGGTATCATTTTTACAAACTTCACTTACACCTTGCCAAACGTGTTTCAAGTGAGTTCTAACAACCGTTTTCTCTGGTTCAGTATTTCCATACCAGTATTGGCGACTTCTGTAAATGACACCACATTCTGGACACTCGAGAACGTACCTTGAAAATAATGATGAAGTGGAAGTTTCTCAGCAAAAATTGTAAAGGTTTTTAGTGGCCTTTCCTGGACTATCAACCTACCCTGACCATGCGTAATTGGCCAAGCCTTTCAATGAACCATCACCATCTGCATACGTTTTCTCTGTCACAATATTGTTCTTTCCTCGTTGATAACATGCCTATTTATTGGTTGTAAAGAAAGAGTTCTTACTAAGGTATGCACTGACACATTTTGAAGATGATTCATACATACATTGCATGTAAAATATCGATTATCAAACTGTGTCATGTAGTGGCAGCTTTTCTCTGACTTATGAGCAGTTCCGTCTCGACCGTGGTTCATTGTTCCCTCGCATCTTGTACTAAGAAATTAACAACATGCCACTTTTTGATTAACTGGCAAATAATTACATAGTTTACAGACAAATTGATTGAAAGGTCACTGTACCTGCAGCATTGGCAGATAGTCAGGCAAGTGAAATAAGAATCTGGAAATGTGTCTGGAACAACGTTTTCAATTTCACCTTTGAACTTTTCATTGAGATGCTACAGATTCAAAATGGAATATACCATAATATTGATTCTTATTAGGTTAAAGTACACTTCTGGTAAATGTCTGTTAGACAAAGTAAAAAGCAAGTGTCTTAGTAATATTTCATTATCTTACATTCAATACATCATATATGACTCCAAGTGGTCTTCGAGAACGTACTGACAAGTCATTAGTAAGTTCAATCACCGTCTTAAACAGTGCTTGAAAATCTGTGCTGTGATTCAATGTCTTTGTCCCCACATATTTTATTGAACTGAATGCCTGTGGATCTTGTTTAACAGCTGCAAACCTTTGTTTCAGTAATTCATCGGCAGATTTTGTTTCGCCTGGTAACATAGGAAGTAAATAATATATGAACCTTGTATGTATAGTTAAGACCTACAAAATAGCCAACTGCCAAAGACTAACTATCCAATATAGTTAATTTTGACTTTGACATTATTGCATTACCTAAGTCATTGCTTTGAGTTCCAAGAATTTCAGTATGGTGAGTTTCATGAAATATGACCACAGCTGGTCCAAGCAGACATATGGGTAAGTTCAACTGACTGCGTTCAATGGCAGCCTTTAGCTCAGGTGAAAAATGCCTCAAATATGCTTTCGATGCATCACCGAGGAAACTAAACATGTCTGAATGCAACCTCTCAGCTTTTGTGCGATATATGATAACATCTGATATTGCAAGTATTTTCATCAGAAGTCTCTTGCGTTGGTTAGAATTATTAGATGTGCTTAGCAGGCCCTCTGTGTCAACAATCAACAAGTGATTTTTCTCATCATATGCAGCCCAGATGCCTACAGTACATGAGGTTTGAGATGCTGAAGTTGAGAACACTTCTTGGCCACTGAAGAACGTATGGTTCAATGTGTATGACTTGCCGTCACCAGTATTGCCAAAGATGGAGACAACTTTCAAGTTCTCATCTTCTGAACAGACAAGCTTTCTTGCAAAATCTTCCTTGTCTTCAACCTATTAATATAACCAGACTCAAGCTGAAAATGACAACAATATCAACCATCAATAAAACAGTAACTGGGAATGATATTGGTACATCATAAGTCAACTTTGAATGGAAAATATGATAAAAAAGAGTTGTGTGATAGACTGGTACTTGATTATAATACTTTGCGTCCCTTTGCGTCATATATCATACGAAGATTTCTTCCTCTATAATCTCAACCCTACGACCCTTCATAACAACAACAAAACTAAAACTTCGTCAATTATTTCAACAAACCTGTATTTTTTCTTGATGAATATCAATCAATAACACCCCCCGTTTCCTGCCATGTGTGTCATCGTGCATCGTAGACTTCTCCGGCTTCTCTTCTATCATTTTTTTCCGGTTTTCGTTTAGTAAATCCATGGAATCGCTTCAATTTCTTTGGGTCTTCGACTGGGCATTCCCCCTTCCTTCTTACCTTTGCGTCATCAAAACAAAACCCAAGCACAATCAGCGAGAGGGGAAATGCAATGTCAGCAATAATTGACCAATGAGAATTGAGGAAAACATTCCGCCATGTTGGAAATTGAAAAATTACAATAAAATACACAATAAAATACACAATTCGAAATATATCTGCCTTTTTTTACTATAAATCCTTTGCGAGGTATCTTAACTAGAATAGGTTGTGCAAAGTAATATCATGTGCGTTTTCGTCAAAGAAATATTCGCAAAATTAGATGTAATTTTTCTGCTTTAGAAATAATGAATATATATTATTACCCAGAGCCCCACGCGAGCTTGGTTGCGTGCTTCGAAGGAAAAAATCGACGATATTTCATATTTGTTTTCCTCTGTAAAATGTCTTCTAAAAAGAAAGATTTAGACTCGAAAAAGAAGCGCAAAAGGGTTGTTGTTGAATCAGAAAGCGATGATGACGACAGCGACGAAGACCTTGAAGAGGTGGGCGAGAATTTTATCTTGTCTAGTATGTGTCGTGACCCGAAATATGTAGAGTGGTTCGTGATGTTGTCGGTTTTGACACTTTTGTGCATTTTACTACAGATGAAAATGTGAAGAAATTGGAGCAAATCAAATTCTCCAACTGGTAGTCTTGCTTGGGGAGGAATGAGCCAGGGTAGAGTACAGTTACTTAAAATCAACACAGGCACTTCATTTTTCTTTCAGGAGTTGCTTTCGCTTGCAAAGCGAGCTCGTACGCAGCAACAAGAACCAACTCCACAAGCTGCCAAACAAAACCCAGAATCCGACAGTGACAGTGAATCCTCCGAGGGCAGCGATGATGAGGTTTGATGATTGACTTGTTATTGCCTTTAATCTTTAATATTGAAGGTTTGACTGTCAACAGAATATTGGGCTTCCTCCATTCATATTTCCTAGTAATATATAAATATTTACCCAAGTATGTTATGTATACATTATACTTTTCTAAATGTTGATTGAGATTATTGTGAAATTATATTTATTGATATACAAATATTGGGAAGTACAATTATTATTCTCAAAATCAAGCCATCATGTTCATGCAAAATGTCAAGTAGACATGTATGCATAATAGTTTTAAGAGTTTGACAAAGCTTGCTTTATTTGTAGTGGACAATCGATGACAGACCCAACAAGGGCAAGGTGAAGAAGAATGGAACGAAGAAACCACCGAAAAAGCCAGCATCAGAATCTGGTGAAACTGATGATTCGAGTTCTGAGTCATCTGATGGTATGTATGCACCATTTTTACAAAGAGTACCATGAACATTCGCCAACTTGGAGTGCATCCAATGGTGTATCATGCTTATCGAGTGTGTTTTACATATAGTATATCCTTCATTTAGATTCTGATTCCGGTTCGTCATCAGTATCTCAAGAAAATGAGAAGTTTGATGATGGTTTGGATGAGTTTTGCATTGGAGATCAAGCCGACCGAGAGAGGTTGGATAAAATGACAGAAAAAGAACGCGAAACAGAGATTTTCAATCGTCTTGAACGACGAGAGGCAATGAAAACCCGTCAAGAAATTAAACAGAAACTGAAACTCGCCAAAAAGAAAGAGAAGAAGAAAAGAGAAAAGGAAAAGGCTGTTAGTGAGAAGGATGGAACTGGAGGAATTGCCTTTAGTCGAAGTGGACGTAAGAAGGTGGTGGAAGAGAAGAAAGTTAAAGCTTTTAATGAACTGAAACAAAGAAGACATGAAAAGAAAGAAAAGGCATTATTAGAGCAGAAAGAACCATGGAAAACTAATGAGGTTTATAGTTCTGATGATGATGCGGAAGAAGAACAGGAGGAACAAACTGAACAAGTTGCATCATCTGAGGAAGAGAGTGAAGATGAGTAAGTGTTCAGATCTGACTGTATATTTATATTCTAGTAATATTTATTCACTTACTGTCATCTAAGTATTCTGGTTAGAAAGCTTTAAGACAGTTAATGATTTCTCTTTTCTAACCCAGGGTGATGGAAGAAACTGAAGAAAAGGTCAGCAGTGTCGAGGATGTGGAGAAAGTTAGATTGTCTCGGCATAAAATGGAAAAGTATGTCAGCTAAAAATGTACAGTTTACTGATTTGCAATGGAAATAAATTTCAAACCATTCAACCTGGAAATAATTACTTTATAGATGGGTTCATATGCCTTACTTTGAAGAGCTTGTGAAAGGTTGTTTTGTCAGAATTGGTATTGGGCAGAATGAAGGCCGATCAATTTATAGGGTAAGCCATTTTGCTGTTGTTTTATGACTCTTGTCATGTTAACTCAATACCAGCTGTAATTGCTGATTGACCAGTCATTCATTTAATTCTTTGCCTCGTTCATGTCATCGCAGGTAGCTCAGATTATGGGAGTTGTGGAAACAGCCAAAGTTTACAATTTAGGTGGCACAAGAACTAATAAAGGTCTAAAACTCAAGTAAGGATTGTGGCAGTTAAACAACCAATAGTTTATTATCAAATATCCTTTGTGATACAAGACAACCTGTGTAATGTGTTTGTTTCATGTAGACATGGACAACAGGAGAGGGTATTCAGATTAGAGTTTGTGTCTAACCAAGCCTTCACTGATAGTGAATTTGGACGTTGGTTGTCAGAGGTATATTTATTTGTTCTCTTGGTCTACTTCATGTTGTTCATTTTCGAAATTTAGCCAATAGTTGAAAGACCGAGCAATTAATTCTTAAAATTTATGGATGTAGATGCATTCCAATGACATTCCTGTCCCCACAATGGAGGAAGTTGACAATAAACTTCTAGAATTACAAAACAGCAAGAACTATAGTTACCAAGACAATGATGTAGATAAGGTAATGTAGGTACTTGTAGTTTGATTATTTGTCGTTTTTTTCTTGTTTTTTAGCAACTATTTTATTCTATTCTACAGATAGTTGCAGAGAAAACAAAGTTTAGAAAAACCCCATTCAACTATGCTATGAAAAAGAATCAGCTTCTCAGATCAAAGGTAAATTAAAGTTGGGCAATTTCAATTATTTCATTACATGTTGCAGATGCTATGAAATAACTGTGTTATAACAACACATGTTACTGCATATGCTGTGAAGTTCGAATATGCTGGTTTGCTTAAAGTGAAATTTTTGTATTTTTATTGTGTTGAAAGGAAATAGCTGAACAGCAAGGTAATCTGGATGAATCTCAGACACTTCAGTCAGAACTGGATGAACTTGAAGAAAGAGCACAAGAGTTAGATAAACAGAGAAGTAGAGGACTTAGTGCAATTAGGTACACAATCTAAGATATCAATTAATCCTGTGAGAAAATTAGCTGTTATAAGACCATTCATATCTTGCCCTTAGTTACATCAACGAGAGGAACCGCAAGAAGAACATTGTGGAAGCGGAAAAGGCCATTGTCGTGAGTTTTCTTGTTGAAGAAATGAGCGTTTTAGTTCACTTAAACTGACAGCGCGTTAACCTTTTCACGCTTTTCAGGCAGAGGCAAAGATTGAAGAGAAGAAAGATGATCCTTTCACAAGAAGGAAGACCCTGCCCCAACTTGTTGCAAAGGTACACAGCTTTTGAACCCCATGCCTGATGCCACCTGATTGGGTGATGGAAAATCTAACAAATTTACTGATTGGTCTATTATGAAATTCTTCATAGTTTATTTTATATGTTTTTTTTTATCTCCAGATCAACAAAGGTCCAGAATTCACACCCGAGCAAATACGAAGATTACAAGAAGAAGCTGCTGCTGATAATATTCAAGTCAATATACCTGGGGTACGTTTAGCAAACAAGTCAATGAAGTCATTTGAACCTGTAGTTCATCTATTCTGATCATCCTATCAAATTTAGTTCATCTATTCTGATAATCCTATCAAATTGTGTTTATAGATGAGTCAAACGCCAATGGCCGGAGATCAGGTAAAATAGACTATGTCGTTTTGGGGGTCACTGCATGGTGTTAAGTTAATGCACCATTACATACGATGCTGTAAATTGTAAAACCTCAACTCTTGCTGGACATTTCTGCACCATAAACTGGATGCAATAAATAGTTTAGCTAACAGCAGTGATTGTTGAACATGTTTAGAACTCCAGCATAGACATGGCAGACACTCCAAACAGGCGACCTTCCATCAACACAGAAAACGAGGATCTTTTCAATGCGCACGACTTCGACATTAAAATTGAACTCGACTTTCCTTTGCCAGGTGAGACATCTCCCCGTTTCTGAGATTTATTTCATTTCTATTTTTCTGCGTTTCTGAAAACCCATTTTATTTCTACGCTTCTGAGAGATCATTTCAACCTCTCATTCTCTGCATATTTCCATTTTAGATAATCGCCCGGCATCAGCGACCCCTAAAGCAACGAATCACAATAAACAAAACGCACCCAGACGCTCTTTAAACCTCGAAGACTACAAGAAACGGCGGGGTTTAATTTAATACACTCTCAATAAACACCGTCTCACGTGTTGATCTGCGAACATTTGATTGTTCGTACATACTCAATGCATCGTACGTAAAAGATGGATTGACGATGTAAGAACATATTTTAGTATAAATGCCAACACACAAAAGCGAGGCTGACGTGCACAGCATAAGACAGACGTCCTGTGCTTCCTTTTAACCCGGGAGATTCTTGCCACCAGAACCTATCACAAATTTTCCCTGAATGTTTCGCTTTTTTCTCAGTGATTTTTACCTTGTAAATAAAGTCAGTTTCTGCCCTATCCTATCCATGCACATGTCATTGTCGTGTTTATTGTACAAAATAAGCTGTGTCTTTGAAGGGAACGTTTGCCCACAGCGGTATTTCAAGCGTTATTAGGTTTTGCCTGATTTTACTGCTTTTCAAGCAAGTCTTGTTGGTTACCGCTCTGTGTGAACGTACCCTTTGTGAACCTGAAGTAGAGGTTATATAGTTTAGGTCGGATCATAGTTAAAAACCTTGTTGATGAAGAAACTAATTTAGTCGTGAGATATTTATTGAATTGATGTACTATTAAAGTGGGGGTTGTGTATTACAATAAAAGGAGCTTTAGCTGTGAATGTGATTGCAACAGTGCATACTTCATGCATATTGTTAGGTTACGTCATCACGGAATAGTCGAGCGTAGTCGTACAAGCGGCGGCACCCGAATACCAACGACTACGACTCGAATGGTGGCGCAAGCAACCATAGGTCATAACACTGACATAGGTCTGTGTGCCACAGTAATGTTTTAGAACTTCAATATTCTGTATTTTCACCCGAAATGCACGAATTTTGTTCGTCATTATCACAGCTAAAGCTCCCTGATTAGCACAAGAGTCTTCCTAATTGTGACGTCACTAATTGCCACATTTTGAGAAGACTTATATTGTAATCCGGGTAAGCCTTGTTGACCGGGCTTAATTTATTGGCAGGTTTTTAATAGATAGTTTGTAACATATTCAATTAACTTATAAACATGTCAGCTAACCGTCGAACAAACAGCTGTCCAGTTGAACGACGGATACCCGACTCTTGTGAGGATCGACCAAAGAGTGTTCTTGGAACCCACAATAAAGATGATTGTAAAAACGAGGATACCTTGTCTCTAGATGTCACGGCTAAACCAAGGTAATAAACGTTTCACAAGCCTAGAATTTTGGGGTGTCTTTATATTTTTTGAAGACCAGTGATTGATTGCGCTACCTGTTCTATTTTGCGTTCTACTTTTTATTATCTTTTTTGTCTAGTGAAAATAAAGCTAAGGTTAATCCCTGGCTAGAATCGAAATCCAAGGTATATCATGCTAAACCATGTTAATAGCATAGTTAAATATCTTGAGAGTGTTGAAGTGCAGTGTTGTTCAAACTTTTACTAGGATAAAGAGAAGACAAATGTATCTGGTGGTAGCAAGTTGTTCCGTCATTTTCCGCAGCCGACGACACCCCCGGAAAGTTCCGGAATGACGCGACCCCAGACGGAACCTGGTCGTATGAGAACGCAGATGTTCTCTGACAGTGCTAGAAATTTACCTCGTTCAAGCGTGCACGGTGTGGCGAAGTCTACCGCTGACACTGGAAACGAGAGAGATGAGCCGGAAGGAGGATGGGTTATGGTGGATAAGTAAGTACAATGCGGAACCCATTGGAACCCATGCATGATATTCGGAGGTCGCTAACATAGCATAATTACAACTGTGGTACAGTGGCAGTGTAGGGTTCTTCCTTTGGTGACAATGAAGGTGAATAGTTTTATATTGAAGAAATCTCATTAATACGAAGTTCTTCTCTTAGGTCACCATCAGAAACGGTGATGTCTTGTGATCCTGACGATGAAACAAACGTCATTGTTCTTAGTCCTAACAAGGAAATTGAAGAAACCAAGGAAAAGTCGGAGAAAGAAAATTCGGAACGGACTAAAAAGTTGTTGTCGAACAAGTTCGGTTCAACATTCAAAGTTTTACCAGAAACGCGCGACAAGACTACGTCTGCAGGCACTGGGAGAGAGTCAAGCAGACCCAGTGGAGGACTGAACAAGGTATAGACTTAGTTATTGTTGTTGCTCTATAAATCTCAAAGTTTACTAAAGGCAAGACCACTATATATTCAATCGACCACCTTCTCGGGGTCAACTCTAGACATTAACAACACGTTGAAATTCCTTTTTTTTAGCTGATGTCAGCGGTGGAAGCTGCTGACAGACCAGGAAAGGCGTCAATAGGAAATATAATAACATTTGCTGCCACCATTACCAAGTGGAAACAAAGTCGTGGTGCAAACGTCGGCTTTGGGAGTCTGGTGAGTTGTGTTTGTTCAACACATTTGAAATTCCCAAAACGATCAAATGTAAAATCTCGAGATATTTCATACGTCGAATCCTGGTTTCTCGTGGCGTTTTAGAAAGTTTTAATGCGGTTCTTTCCGAACATTGCATTACTTACGTATGCAAACACCTCGAATTCTGTTTTGTCTGTTAGGACCCTGAACATCGGGAGTTATTGGCCACTGAATCAACCCATCTGAAGACTGAGGTGAGTTGAATTTCTTTTGTCTTTGTTCAGTGGTACCCGCTTGTAAGTGAAACCAATCATTAATTCCAAGGTTGATTAACCATTTTATCATGGAAAAGACAATCATAAGAGCTGCAAATCTTCAGTGATCAATGAATAAAGTCTATAGATGATAAAAGTTAACAGCAATACAGCATCTCTTTTTTCTTAAAGATTCCCGAGGCTATGATGAGAACGATAAAAGAGGAGGCATTTAGGATCGTCCTGAAAACTACGCAAGGTTTGTTTGAAGTATTGCGATCTAATAAGATATTAGCGCAGCTTTCGTTCGTTTGTAAGACGAAGTGTTTCTTTCGTTCTTTCAGCGTACAGATCGCAGATTGGTAGCAAGCATAAACTTACAAAAGAGGCCTTCGAATATCTTAAAGATCTGAGAGAGGAATTGAAAAGGCAATAATGAAAATGATTGTCGTGGTGTCGTTTGCGCGATTACATTTTAGAAACGCTGGTAGCTACATGCACCATTTATGAATACAAAAATTATTAAAGTCTTTGCCGGTATAAAGCAATCACTATATCTATAGTATTGTCTACAGTGGCGAATGAGAGAGCGACAGTAAACCTTGTTTTCATTATTTTTGTTCTCGTATCAGAGCAACTGTTTCAGCCGCGTGCATTCGAATTAAAAAATGACAGGTACCATATTAGATTTATGCTAAATCCCAATTTATTTATTTTATGCGTATCATGTATATACATAGAAGCTATAAACAAAACATTTCAAAGCGACATGTTCGAAATTCAACATAGATTAGCAAAGCTGAAACCTTTGTCGGATTTTCAGCTCTCTGATTCGGATCATGGCAGTGAACTGCTTCGTCGATTGAATGAACTACGAAAAACAAAATCGTTTTGTAATGTGCTTTTAAAAACACAAGAAGAACATCAAGGTTTCGCAGTTCATCGCGAGGTTTTGGTAGCTTCTAGCCCGTATTTTAAAGAATTGTGCAAAGATGATTCCACGACTGGGCAAAGTCAAGACATCGTTGTACAAAATCTCACTCCAAGCGTCCTCGTAGCAATCATTGACTATCTCTACACGGGCGCTATAATGCTTACGTTTGAAAATGCACAAGATATCTTCGAAGCTGCTGCTCTGTTACAACTGAAAACTCTCCTCACTGTGTCTGAACGTTACTTGATGAAATGCATCAGTCCTCAAAACTGCCTGCAAGTCATGTCCATAGCGACGAAGTGGAAATTCCCAGTACTTTTGGAAAGTGCTCGTAGGTGTACGAGTGGTAACTTTGCAAAAGTTGTCGAATTGAAAGAGTTTCCTGGGATTGATGCGAAGAACTTAAAGGAGGTCATATCCAGCGACCATCTGATTGTGGGCAACGAAAACGAGGTGTACGGAGCCGTTAGAAAATGGATAGAGCATGATCGTGAACAGAGGTTGAAATATGTTCCACTGCTCATGAGTCAAGTTCGTTTCAGGTTTATGCCCCAAGAGTTTTTAACTGCAACCTACAGGCAAGATCCCGTCATGAATGTGTCACCATTGAGTGAAGACTTTGTGCACGAGGCGCTTATGTACAACACTTTGTCGCCCGAGGAACGGGGCAAAGTGCATACGGTTAGAGTGATGGAGAGGTTAGTAGAATGAACTTTGACTAAATATTTTTGATATGGAAGCAAATTAGGAAATACTCCTCTTGAGTCATGACGCAACCCAAAGCACTTAGTTTGCTCAAGATTTTTTTCATGTATTCAGGTGGTGTAGTTTGTCCATCCAAGTTCTTCTTCTTATTGGCGGTTTCAGCCCAGAGCCCGAACACAACATGAAACAGTGGGCGTTTGATCCAGTGAACAGTCAATGGTACGCCATATCAGCCTTACAGTCTCCGAGACATCTGTTCGGGATGGTGCACTGTGACAGCGGTCTTTATGTTTTCGGTGGTCTGAAGAGCATGGCTGACGATAAATTTTTCGCAACCGTCGAAATGTACGACGCGAAATTGAATCGATGGAAATCTGTCAACAAGGCGATGTGTGAAGGTATGAAAATTTGTGGAGAAAGGAGGGAAATTAGTGAAGGTCGAATATACTAGGATATAGTATACTCGACCGGGGTAAAAGAAAATGACGTTGATGCCGGTGCAAACCTGAGTGTAGTCAAGTCTAAAGTCTTTCATTCATTTATGTCTTTTAGCTAGATGTCGCTTTGACGCTGTTTCCGTAGGAGATGTAGTGTATTTTGTTGGCGGAATGTGCAATGATCCTCATCAAAAAACGCTAGAAATGTATTACCCGAATTTGGCGGAAAATGAAGAAGAAAACGATAGAATGGAACAGGTTCAAACGCCCTCTCCGAAGCTACCAAGATACGATCACTGTTCTACAGTTTTGGATGGAAAGATTTATTTCATTGGAGGTAGCGATAGAATGAGGAAGGATCTTGATATGATAACCTGTTTATTAGTGTCGTATCCTGCCACTGTAATGTTTGAGGTTTTGAGATTTTTTTTTCTTAGGCTGTACCCGTGGTCATAGAGCGTTGAGGGATGTTGAATGTTACGATCCTGATCAAAATATCTGGTCCGATGTCGCACCTTTATTGGTTCCCAGGACTGGAGCATGCGCGGTCACACTTGATGAACGCGTCATTGTGATTGGTGGCTCGAATTTGAAGGATCCACTCAGCAGTTGTGAAATGTACGACCGAAGTCAGAACAAGTGGGAGAACATTGCACGTAAGTTGTCAAATGGGAAGATACAATCTTGGGGTTTATTTTGCTTGGTATACAAAATTAATTAATTTATACAAAATTCACGCACTTTTATACAAAATTCACGTACTTTTTAATATGAAAAACGGAATCAGAATGGGTTACTTAAAACGTTTTGAGGAAGTACTGTGGGCAGTTACGAAAGTTTTGTTGCTATTGCAGTTTTCTTCGAAAAAATGCTACTGTTCTAAAATTATATATATTTAGCTTTGAAGAAATACTTATTGCATTTCTTTGTTACTGTTGCAGCAATGAACGAATTTCGTGATCGTTGTACAGCAGCGTGCTTCAACAATAAGATTTATGTATTTGGTGGATCGTACGGTCGTGTCGTACAAAATTCCGTTGAATGTTACAACTTCAAGACAAACAAATGGAGAGTCGTCAGTCATCTGCCAGAGCAAAAACATGGATTTAAATGTGTTCAAAGTGTGATAAACCGTTCACTTGTAGAACAAGTGGGTTTTGAACAGGTGTAATTAATGGACAATAGTGATGAGTACTCAGTTTGTCTCATTTGAATAATTGTATTACATCGGAAAAATCAAATTAAACTTGAGTTCTTTTAATTTTAATTATAAATGAATCCTTCACTCCTGGTCGTCGCCATCTTGAAAGATTTATGATGGCGTATGATCGGAACGAGTCGGAAATTTTCGGATTTGAATTTTAGCGGGGAAATATTTTGGAAGAATCCTGTAAAAAGCGAAGTTTTTTTTCAAGTAAAATGGTGTTTTCGCTGCTAAGATGGTTAATTTTTATGTCTAATAATGAGTGCTGATAAACGTTCCACTACCAGCAGCCGAAATAGGAATAAGAACGCAATAAACCTTATAACGCAAGAAATAATCCGGTTTATTGCCGACGATGTCGAAGTCGACTTTCAAAAGTGTGAGAGCGTCATTCGTCTTCTGTCTGCAGACAACACCGTGGCGTTTATTGCAAGATATAGACGACATGAAACTGGAATTCTTGATGCACAAAAGATTCGTTTGATTCAACAGTCCTTGGAGACAGCGAAGTAAGTTTAAAGTGCTGAAAACAATGAAACGTTAACAATTTTATTGCAGGGGTTTTAAATTTTAAAGGCACGAGGTTAGGAACCGGGGGGCGGGCTAAAATCATGCGCAAAGCCACCCAACTTTAAAAATCACTGGAAAAAGGGCCGTTCTGCTTTGAGAATTGAGATAAAGTGTCCTTTTCCTTTCTGAAAACGTCTATATGGCAACGCAACAATTTAATTCAACTTTAAAGTAATTTTATAATAATATTCACCAGGCAAGTTCCCTAGAGGTTAACCCCCCCCCAACTTAAATGTGCTTCCTATGCCCCTGAAGAGACAAATGTGTATTAATATAATGCCCCTTGAAGTACGCTCAGAAATCTATTTGGTTTTGTTTATTTTTGTCTTTGCCTTTCGTACTGGAAGTCCCAGAGTGATTAATTAACTTTATATCTACTTGCTAGTTAAAAAATACAGTATAATGTAGACCTGTGGTTATATATATTTAGTAACAATCTGTGTTTGCTACATATAGGACTATTGAGAACCGAAAGCAAACAGTCTTAAAAAGTATCGGCACAAAACTAACCCCAGAAATACAGCAAAGTCTAAAACAAGCAAGAAGCTTGCAAGACGTGGAAGATATTGTAAGTCACATGAAAAATAGGCATATTTATTGGGAGAAATCTTGTTAAATTCAACCCAAAGCAGGCCATATACCTTGGCTTCCCATATTTTCTAGATGGTAGATAGAATAGTAATTATAGTATATATAGATAGCATTATACTCAAACAAACCTGAAAGGATTATCGTTGAGGTGAATCACCACCACCAACCCCTTGCAGAATGGTCCCAATTAACTCAGATCCTTTTAATTGTGTAGAATGCACCATTTAAACCTGGGTCAAAGGGAACTCTCGCTAATAGAGCCAGAGAACTTGGTTTAGAAAAAGCTGCAGAACTTATCCGTAGCCATTCAAATATTGAAAACTTAACATCCTTTGTACAACTAGGGAAAGTAGGTAAGTTGGCTGGACTTGGTTGGTTGCCAGCTGATGATGCATTCAGCAAATAATTAATTCCATATGTAATTATTGCAACAATACTAGCAATTATGTATAATTCCCCTACAAGGATGAGTGATGTTTATATTTCTAAATACCCTAGGGGAAGTGTTTAGACAAAAGTTGCCTGCACGATCATTGCCCTTGGGGCTTTTACTAAACCTTCCTCACTCAAACCTTACTCAAACCATCCCTTCATGGTTGATTAGTTAATGGTTGATTGTGGTTGATTACTTAAAAGTTCACTGTTTTCTTTTGCTTAAGGCTTGTCCAGCAATACTGAGGTTAATAAAGGTGTTCAGCATATAATTGCAGACAATATATCCAAGGATAAAGAGACATGTGATCTGCTCAAACGCATGTTAGTATATTTTAAACATTTAGTGCATATTGTGTATTTCTGAATTTAATGATAATTGTGAAATCATATATATGAAATATTTATAAATCATATTGAATGCAATTACTTGAAATACCATTACCGTTTACTTTTTTGTTTACATGTACGTGTATAAACGTTGTCTTACTAATTTGTTAGGTTTGAAGGTCGCCACACTACTATAGAAACAAAAGTTCTTGTAAAATGTAAGAAAGAGACAAAGTACAAGGATTATCATGAAAGGTATCTGAAACTCAATGAAGCTAAACCTCATCAGGTAATTGTCTATTTTTACTTGTTTCCAGCTGGATAGGTTTGATATAGCTTAGGAAATGGTAGCATTTTAACAGTACATCATCAAATTGAAATGAATTTGTAGATTCTGGCAATTAATCGGGCTGAAAAAGAGAAAATTATACATGTAAGGTTCAACTTTCCAGAAAACATTGAACAAAGGTTCATATATGAAGTGGAGAGAAGAAATATTTTTTCCACTTATGGATCTTCTGGTGAGTAAGATTTCACTTTGACGTGACAAGTTAGGGTTGATTTGTCAGGCATTTACCACAAATAGGTCCATGTGTGGACTGGTACGTCATCTTTGATGGTTGCCAACTAATCTTCTGAAGATGCGTTTCCAGGTTTTGTTCGTGGTATGATGACTAACTCATTGATGGATGCGTACAACAGGCTGATGATACCAAAACTGACGAGGCAAAAAAGGTGAGAAACATTGCTGCATGGGTATTGCCAGTTAATGGATAAAAAATATTGATACTTGTGTAAACTAAATTTAAATCTCCTTGAATTTAAACTGGACTAGGAGTGAATTGACAAAGAAAGCAGAACGTGAAGCTGTCAATGTCTTTTCAAGAAATCTACGTCGACTTCTTTTGACTCCTCCCATACAAGGCGAAGTTATTCTCGCTATCGATCCTGGCTTTCAACATGGCTGTAAAATAGCTGTTGTTAGTGAACATGGTATGGCTTTTCGAGAGGCCTTGACTATATAATCGCAGCAAGATAATACAAGATTAACTTGCCTGACAACTAGGGTTGTTGAAAGACCTAATGCATATATATTCTTTTCTATACTCTTGCCAGGAGCTGTTCTGGATACAGCCATTTTGGATTTGTTGGGATCTAGTACACGGCTCTGTGAGGAAAGATTGCAAGGTCTTCTCATACAACATAAGTAAGATTTTAAGACAATTTAAAACATGTGTGGGGATGGGGTGGGGTGTGTGTAGAGGGGCGTATGTGTGTGGGGGGGTGTATGTGTGTGGGGGGTGCGTGTGGGGGGTGTATGTGTAGGGCCTGGTGTGGGGGGGGGGGGGTGTCACAATCAGAGTGTTGAACTGGGATACGTACAGGTTGGGACTAAACGCAATTTTCAACTAAAAACAGTTGTCATACAATTGCCCTCGGAAATGGCAAGGGATGTCGTGAAACAGAGAATTTTATTACTCGGATGAAGAAGGCGGGAAAACTAAAGAAGAATGTTCGTTACAGGTAGCTACCTTTTATCCGATCCTCTAAAGGATACCAAAAGAGAGAACACTCCTGGAAATGTAAACTTGAAGATTCAAAGTGTGATATGTTATTTATTTAGTATCGTTGGCGAAGACGGGGCGTCGATTTATAGCGTGTCGAAAGAAGCGCAAAAGGAGATGCCGAACCTTGACGTGAACCTACGAAGCGCAGGTAATTAGCATAACTAACGCAAAACTCACTATAACTGTGAGCGTATCAAAGAGTATCTCACAGAAGTGCGAATTTGCAATAATATAATCATGCAACAATTTTAAACCAACTCAATTTTGTAACAACTCTTGTAATCATTTTCTTAGTTTCAATAGCGAGGCGTCTTCAAAATCCTATGTTAGAATTGATCAAAATTGAACCAAAACATCTTGGTGTCGGAATGTATCAGGTGCGTAGGATTGACAGTGTTTGTTAAGTTTCCATGCGTATAAGGCTTGAGGCAAGCGTTGCAGCTGATAACAACCATCAGAAGAGAATTGGATTTAAAAAGACCTTAATCTTTCTTTTGCAGCACGACATCCCTGAGCAACTCTTACAACAAGCATTGAATGGCGTTCTTGAGGATTGTGTTAGCTTGGTCGGTGTTGACTTGAACGCATCCAGCATTCATGCACTAAAGTAAGGAAGACGTTTTCAACTGCAACGCTTGCCCCAATTTAACAATCCAGGTTTGCTCTAGATGACACCGGAATGACCGGATAACAGGCAATTTTTGAGCAATTGAAAAAAAAACACTATCAGGTGGTGGATATCGCTTGCACAGCTTTCGTTCAACTGACCAACGATGTTTACTCTTATTATAGGCGAATTGCTGGTTTAAATGAACGCAAAGCAAAGGAGATTATTGCATGGCGCGATTCAAACGGTCCATTTCGAAGTCGTGAACAATTAAAGTTAGTTAAAGGTGTTGGGGAGAAGACCTTTGAACAATGCGCAGGTTTTGTCAGAATATTCCATCATTCTCCCGAGGAGATTATCCCCATCTCTAAAGAGGACAATTGTGAGCCGGAAAATAAAAAAATGTCCGGAAAAAGAAAAGCGGAAGGAAGTGGGCCGTCGGCTAGTAAGAAGAGGAAACACACGCCAGCACAGATCTCTTTAAGTATACTGGATTCGACTTCTATACATCCCGAGTCGTACGCAACCGCCAAAGAGTAAGTATTGGGATCGAGGCTAAGGGAAGATGGGTCGCGGAGGAGGGATCTATGAAGCATCTTGCATGGTTTGCCCCTTCACTTAAATTTCAAGTCATCCTCAAAGAGAGAACTCAGAGAAGCCCCTAAGCGCGTCGCTACTTATCATGCAATATCTCATCGTTTTTATTTAGACTGCTCAACTTGTGCAATGGCAGTTTATCAGATATTGGGAAACCACGAATGAATGAAAATATTGATCGTCTAATTAAGAACAAAGGTAAAGTACCAGTGTAACGGAAGAGGTGATAATCAGCACCAGAAAGATATCATACGTGGAAACCTTTTAGCGTTTTTCTATTCTGTGGCAAACCCACTGGAGTTTTTCTTTCCAGGTTTTCCAGGGCTTTGTTCGTCGCTAAAATGTGACCCGGAAACTTTGCGTCTCATCGTAAATGGGTTGTGTCAAGGTATTGGTTATGACATAAGACGAGGTAAAACATCCAAGACCCGTTGGGCGTAGGCTGAAGCTCTGAATCACTATTCATATCTACATGTATCTACCCTGCAATAAACTGCGTATAGTGATTATTTCAACCGTTGTAAAAATTTTAGATTTTTCCAAGCCACTGTTCCGAGAAGGAGTTATGTCGATCGATGATCTCAGAGTCAACACGCGTCTTTCGGGACGAGTTACGAACGTTACGACATTTGGAGCGTTTGTAGACATTGGTGTTGGTCGTGATGGACTGGTACACAAGTCGAAGTTACCTTTATCTGGAGACCTTGGTGCTGGTGATATTGTTGAAGTTGTGTGTACTGATATAGACAAAACGAATAATCGAATATCACTTCGATTGATATAGCTGTTGTGGTTTCTAGTTCAATTGACTGTAGAAGCATGTTTTGGGTAGTTACCCTGGTATAAATCACAGGGATAAGTTGTAGCTAATGTCTAACCCTACGCTATGACATGAATGATGACAATAATCACTGATGAGTTTCCATTTGGTGGTTGAGAAATACGGTGTGCAGAAGAGCAATAATATATTTATTTGAAAAAGACATACGAGTGTAATTTTTCAAGCGTGTGATTTTTAAATCGTTGCTATCTACAATCAATGGGTGTTTCCTGAACAATTCTGTCTTTTTTATGATTTGAAAGAGAGAAATGAGAAGAGGTGATAACAGAAGAGATGGTAATTGTATCAGACAGATTTACTGGAGTTTTTCTTTCCTGGTTTTCCCATGCTTTGTTTGTCCAAGAGTCGACTCACAGTGGAAGAATAATCATGATATAACCATGCTTAACTCTGTCAACTGAGAGGGAACACAGGTGAGATTTGTGAGAGGTCTACTCATATGAGTTTTGTACAAGATCAGATCACTTAAAGCTAGCTCACATTAATAAACATGTACAATCTCTGCATGGTCTTTGAACATGCCTAACTATACCAACATGATTTCTGTACAACATCAGATCACTTTAAGCCTGCTTTAAGGTAGCTTAAAGGATTAATTATCTCATTTTTCTCTCTCTCTCTTGGTAGCAAAAACTTGAGCAAAGTAGATCTTTGGAAAATACAATAAAAGAAAATCTTTGGACAAAATGGCAGGTTTGAATGGATTTGAAAGCAATAAGCAATATGGATTTATAGTAGATTGAAAAATTCTGTTTAAAATGTAGATCCTATATCATTTTTTCTTCTAATTCCTCAAGCTCTTGTTCAAGCGCTTCCTTTCTTGCTAATTTTTCATTTTGTTCAGCAGTTATATCTTTCATTTCCCCACTGTTGACTTTTGCTTGAAGCTCATCAATTTGGCGAAGTTTCTTTTTTAAGTTCTTAGCTTTCTTTGCTGCTGCTTCACTCTCCAAATCTGCATTAGTTTCTGTGATCGATGCACTAAGAAGAAATAAATGTCATTATCATGCATTGATTCGAAACGGTGAAGTCATTAATAAATGACACTAGTTATTTAAATTTTATTGTAAATCTTAACAAGATATATATGTTCAGACAGTTCAGTATTACTATTTGGGTTGTATTTAATGATACATACATAGACAGTTCAGTGGTAACTTCTTCAACTGCACTAGAATTCCTCTCACTTTCTTGCTTCTCTTTCCTTTTCGCTTTTTTCCGTTCATTTTTCTTTTGATTTTTACTCAATTTCTGTGGCGGAATCGCACTGTCCACGCTCGCTCCTGGCGGAACGTTGCATTGGTTTTTCGTCCACTTTGTACCCTTGCTTTCGTATTTCTCTACTTCATCCGGAGGGATGTAACCTTCTTTTACTCTTCTAGCTTTCCTCCAAGTACCGTCCGGTCTTTTTGTAGCAGGAATCCAACCGCTTTCTCCTTGTTGTTGTTGTTGTGAACCGTCGGCCATCTTGGATTTCACGTCTTTTCCAGTCACTGATCTGTATACAGTGTGTGGATAGTCCGACATTGGATCGTGTGAACAGGCCTTTAGTGGTCATAATGCTCCACATGCCATCAATAACTCTTACTCCAGTTTGTATCGCGTACATTCCTATGCTTCCACAGTCACCCAGGGCACATTCCTGGTACCACTCCCACAAGATTGTTCTCCGAAGGGAGCACAAATCCATTATTAGGAACAAATAATTAATAGTTTCAGCAACAACTTTGATTGCAACAAATATAGAATTGGTACAAAAAAACATGGCTGATATAAATAATTTTTAATGTAATATTATTGACAGTTAGAGATTCAATTAATGCGTTGATAAAACAAATAATGGAATTTGTTAAGAATTTGTGCAAGTAAATCAATATTTTTCCAAGTTGGATCTCTGGTTTCAAGCATGTAACAATAAAGCATGTAACATTAAGTAGTCGGCTAATCAACGCGGGCTCTCGACTGATTAAAAAATCAAGATGCCGACCTCAAAGGAGTACGTGGTGTACGCTACGATCGAATAAACAAAAAAAAAATGGTATATTCAACCACGATCGAATGTACCAAAAAATGGTATATTCAACCACGATCGACTGTACCAAAAATGGTATATTGAACCACGATCGAATGTACCAAAAATGGTATATTCAACCACGATCGAATGTACCAAAAAATGGTATATTCAACCACGATCGAATGTACCAAGAAATGGTATATTCAACCACGATCGAAGTGTACCAAAAAATGGTATATTCAACCACGATCGAATGTACCAAAAAATGGTATATTCAACCACGATGGAATGTAGAAAAAAATGGTATATTCAACCACGATCGAATGTACCAAAAAATGGTATATTCAACCACGATCGAATGTACCAAAAAATAATATATTCAACCACGATCGAATGTACCAAAAAATGGTATATTCAACCACGATCGAATGTACCAAAAAATGGTATATTCAACCACGATCGAATGTACCAAAAAATGGTATATTTAACCACGATCGAATGTACCAAAAAATCGTATATTCAACCACGATCGAATATACCAAAAAATGGTATATTCAACCACGATCGAATGTACAAAAAAATGGTTTATTCAACCACGATCGAATGTACCAAAAAATGGTATATTTAACCACGATCGAATGTACCAAAAAATCGTATATTCAACCACGATCGAATATACCAAAAATGGTATATTCAACCACGATCGAATGTACCAAAAAATGGTATATTTAACCACGATCGAATGTACCAAAAAATCGTATATTCAACCACGATCGAATATACCAAAAAATGGTATATTCAACCACGATCGAATGTACCAAAAAATGGTTTATTCAACCACGATCGAATAAACCAAAAAATAGTATACTTAACCAAGATCGGATGACAGGAATTTTGGAGTATTTTCAATTGTTAGTTAAAGGCAACAAGATGCAAACATTTTTCAAAAGCAAGCAATTTGAGCATCTTTGGAACGATACAGACGGTATTTATCTCGAGTTATGGAGCTCTTCCGACAGGAATTTAGTAAAGCTTACCCCTTACTATTTTGGCCAAAATTGACGATTTTTTCAATGTTCGAAAAGCCAACCAAATATTATCTAAAATAAAAGCTGTTAGTATTACAAAGCCATTTTTAGCATTTTAAGTCAGTTTTTGAGCAGTTTAAAAAGTCGTCAAAATCGACCAAAATGATAAGGGGTAAGTTTTACCATTCTGGTTAAAATTGACGACTTTTTCAGTGTTCCTAAAACCACCCAAATATGCTCTAAAATGAAAGATATTAGTCTTACAAAACCATTTTTGGCACTTTAAGACAGTTTTTGACCAATGTGGTAAGGGGTACCATACTGCCTTTCTTTGTCAATCGAAAATACACCAAAATTCATGTCGCAAGAGCTCCATAACCTATGATGAATAACGTCTGCATCGTTCCAAAGAAGTTCAAACTGCTTGCTCTGGAAAAATATTTGCATCTTGTCTTTAACTCACAATTGAAATTACTCCAAAATTCCAGTCGGAAGTGCTCCATAATCAATGATCAAACACCATACTGCCTAAAGCTTACCCCTTACCATTTTGGTCAATTTTAACGACTTTTTCAATTGTTCAAAAACTGTCTTAAAATGTTAAAAATGGCTTTTTAAGACGAATATCTTTCATTTTAGAGCATATTTGAATGGTTTTTGGAACATTGAAGAAGTCGTCAATTTTGACCAAAATGGTAAGGCTTTTGACCAAAATGGTAAGGCTAAGAGCTCCATAACCCATGATGAATAACACCTGCATCGTTCCAAAGAAGTTCAAACTGCTTGCTCATGAAAAATGTTAGCATCTTGCCTTTAACTCACAATTGAAAATACTCCAAAATTCCAGTCGGAAGTGCTCCATAATCAATGATCAAACACCATACTGCCTTAAGCTTACCCCTTACCATTTTGGTCAATTTTGACGACTTTTTTAACTGTTCAAAAACTGTTTGAAAATGCTAAAAATTGCTTCCTAAGGCCATTATCTTTCATTTTAGAGCATAATTGGTTGCTTTTTGGAACATTGAAAAGGTCGTCAATTTTGACCAAAATGGTAAGCCTTACCGCTTCCCATTTTGGTCAATTTTGACGACGTTTTCAATTGTTCAAAAACTGTCTTAAAATGTTAAAAATTGCCTTCTAACACTAATATCTTTCATTTTAGAGCATATTTGATTGGTTTTTTGAACATTGAAGAAGTCGTCAATTTTGACCAAAATGGTAAGGCTTACCCCTTACTTTTTTGGTCAATTTTGACGACATTTTGAACTTTTCAAAAAGTGTCTTAAAATGCTAAAAATGGCTTTGTAAGACTAATATCTCTCATTTTAGAGCATATTTGGTTGGTTTTTGGAACATTGAAAAAGTCGTCAATTTTGACCAAATTGGTAACGCTTACCCCTTACTATTTTGGTCAATTTTGACGACTTTTTCAATTGTTCAAAAAGTGTCCTAAAATGCTAAAAATGGCTTCCTAAGACTAATATCTTTCATTTTAGAGCATATTTGGTTGGTTTCTCGAACATTGAAAAATTCGTCAAAATTGACCGAAATGGTAAGGCTTACCCCTTACCATTTTGGTCAATTTTGACGACATTTTTCAACTGTTCAAAAAGTGTCTTAAAATGCTAAAAATTACTTCCTAAGACTAATATCTTTCATTTTAGAGCATATTTGGTTGGTTTTTGGAACATTGAAAAAGTCGTCAATTTTGACCAAAATGGTAAGGCTTATACCCCTTACCATTTTGGTCAATTTTGACGACTTTTTCAACTGTTCAAAAAGTGTCTTAAAATGCTAAAAATTGCTTCCTAACACTAATATCTTTCATTTTAGAGCATATTTGGTTGCTTTTTGGAACATTGAAAAAGTTGTCAATTTTGACCAAAATGGTAAGCCTAACCCCTTACCACTTTGGTCAATTTTGACGACTTTTTCAACTGTTCAAAAAGTGTCTTAAATTGGTAAAAATTGTTTCCTAAGACTAATATCTTTCATTTTAGAGCATATTTGATTAGTTTTTGGAACGTTGAAAAATCGTCAAAATTGACCAAAATGGTAAGAGGTAACCCTTACCATTTTGGTCAATTTTAACGACTTTTTCAACTGTTCAAAAAGTGTCCTAAAATGCTAAAAATGGCTTCCTAAGACTAATATCTTTCATTTTAGAGCATATTTGGTTGGTTTTTCGAACATTGAAAACTTCGTAAAAATTGACCGAAATGGTAAGGCTTACCCCTTACCATTTTGGTCAATTTTGACGACATTTTTCAACTGTTCAAAAAGTGTCTTAAAATGGTAAAAATTACTTCCTAAGACTAATATCTTTCATTTTAGAGCATATTTGGTTGGTTTTTGGAACATTGAAAAAGTCGTCAATTTTGACCAAAATGGTAAGGCTTATACCCCTTACCATTTTGGTCAATTTTGACGACTTTTTCAACTGTTCAAAAAGTGTGTTAAATTGCTAAAAAAATTTTCCTAAGACTAATATCTTTCATTTTAGAGCATATTTTGTTGGTTTTTGGAACATTGAAAAATCGTCAATTTTGACACAAGAGGTAAGCCTTACCCCTTACTATTTTGGTCAATTTTGACGACTTTTTCAAGTGTTGAAAAAGTGTTTTAAAATGCTAAATATTACTTCCTAAGACTAATATCTTTTATTTTAGAGCATATTTGGTTGGTTTTTGGAACATTGAAAAAGTCGTCAATTTTGACCAAAATGGTAAGGCTTACCCCTTACCATTTTGGTGAATTTGACGACTTTTTCAACTGTTCAAAAAGTGTCTTAAATTGCTAAAAATTGTTTCCTAAGACTAAAATCTTTCATTTTAGAGCATATTTGGTTGGTTTTTGGAACATTGAAAAAGTCGTCAATTTTGACCAAAATGGTAAGGCTTATACCCCTTACCATTTTGGTCAATTTTGACGACTTTTTCAACTGTTCAAAAAGTGTCTTAAAATGCTAAAAATTGCTTCCTAACACTAATATCTTTCATTTTAGAGCATATTTGGTTGCTTTTTGGAACATTGAAAAAGTTGTCAATTTTGACCAAAATGGTAAGCCTAACCCCTTACCATTTTGGTCAATTTTGACGACTTTTTCAACTGTTCAAAAAGTGTCTTAAATTAGTAAAAATTGTTTCCTAAGACTAATATCTTTCATTTTAGAGCATATTTGATTAGTTTTTGGAACGTTGAAAAATCGTCAAAATTGACCAAAATGGTAAGAGGTAACCCTTACCATTTTGGTCAATTTTGATGACTTTTTCAACTGTTCAAAAAGTGTCCTAAAATGCTAAAAATGGCTTCCTAAGACTAATATCTTTCATTTTAGAACATATTTGGTTGGTTTTTCGAACATTGAAAACTTCGTCAAAATTGACCGAAATGGTAAGGCTTACCCCTTACCATTTTGGTCAATTTTGACGACATTTTTCAACTGTTCAAAAAGTGTCTTAAAATGCTAAAAATTACTTCCTAAGACTAATATCTTTCATTTTTGAGCATATTTGGTTGGTTTTTGGAACATTGAAAAAGTCGTCAATTTTGACCAAAATGGTAAGGCTTATACCCCTTACCATTTTGGTCAATTTTGACGACTTTTTCAACTGTTCAAAAAGTGTCTTAAATTGCTAAAAATTGTTTCCTAAGACTAAAATCTTTCATTTTAGAGCATATTTGGTTGGTTTTTGGAACATTGAAAAAGTCGTCAATTTTGACCAAAATGGTAAGGCTTATACCCCTTACCATTTTGGTCAATTTTGACGACTTTTTCAACTGTTCAAAAAGTGTCTTAAAATGCTAAAAATTGCTTCCTAACACTAATATCTTTCATTTTAGAGCATATTTGGTTGCTTTTTGGAACATTGAAAAAGTTGTCAATTTTGACCAAAATGGTAAGCCTAACCCCTTACCATTTTGGTCAATTTTGACGACTTTTTCAACTGTTCAAAAAGTGTCTTAAATTAGTAAAAATTGTTTCCTAAGACTAATATCTTTCATTTTAGAGCATATTTGATTAGTTTTTGGAACGTTGAAAAATCGTCAAAATTGACCAAAATGGTAAGAGGTAACCCTTACCATTTTGGTCAATTTTGACGACTTTTTCAACTGTTCAAAAAGTGTCCTAAAATGCTAAAAATGGCTTCCTAAGACTAATATCTTTCATTTTAGAGCATATTTGGTTGGTTTTTGGAACATTGAAAAATCGTCAATTTTGACACAAGAGGTAAGCCTTACCCCTTACTATTTTGGTCAATTTTGACGACTTTTTCAAGTGTTGAAAAAGTGTTTTAAAATGCTAAATATTACTTCCCAAGACTAATATCTTTTATTTTAGAGCATATTTGGTTGGTTTTTGGAACATTGAAAAAGTCGTCAATTTTGACCAAAATGGTAAGGCTTACCCCTTACCATTTTGGTGAATTTGACGACTTTTTCAACTGTTCAAAAAGTGTCTTAAATTGCTAAAAATTGTTTCCTAAGACTAAAATCTTTCATTTTAGAGCATATTTGGTTGTTTTTTGGAACATTGAAAAATTTTCAATTTTGACACAAAAGGTAAGGCTTACCCCTTACCATTTTGGTCCATTTTGACGACTTTTTCAATTGTTCAAAAAGTGTTAAAATGCTAAAAATTGTTTCCTAAGACTAATATCTTTTATTTTAGAGCATATTTGGTTGGTTTTTGGAACATTGAAAAAGTGATCAAAATTGGCTAAAATGGTAAAGCTTACCCCTTCACAATTTTGACGACTTTATGAACTGTTCAAAAACTGTCTTAAAATGCTAAAAATGGCTTTCTAAGACTAATATCTTTCATTTTAGAGCATATTTGGTTGGTTTTTGGAAAAATCAAAAAGTGGTCAAAATTGGCCAAAATGGTAAGGCTTACCCCTTACCATTTTGGTCAATTTTGACGACTTTTTGAATTGTTCAAAAACTGTCTGAAAATGCTAAGAATGGCTTCCTAAGACTAATATCTTTCATTTTAGAGCGTAATTGGTTGGTTTTTGGAGCATTCAAAAAGTAGTCAAAATTGGCCTAAATGGTAAGGCTTACCCCTTACCATTTTGGTCAATTTTGACGACTTTTTGAATTGTTCAGAAACTGTCTTAAAATGCTAAAAATGGCTTCCTAAGACTAATATCTTTCATTTTAGAGCATATTTGGTTGGTTTTTGGAACAATCAAAAAGTGGTCAAAATTGGCCAAAATGGTAAGGCTTACCCCTTACAATTTTGACGACTCTACGAACTGTTCAAAAACTGTCTTAAAATGCTAAAAATGGCTTTCTTAGACTAATATCTTTCATTTTAGAGCACATTCGGTTGGTTTTAGGAACATTGAAAAAGTGATCAAAATTGGCTAAAATGGTAAGGCTTACCCCTTACAATTTTGACGACTTTTTGAACTGTTCAAAAATTGTCTTAAAATGCTAAAAATGGCTTCCTAAGACTAATATCTTTCATTTTAGAGCACATTCGGTTGGTTTTTGGAACATTGAAAAAGTGATCAAAATTGGCTAAAATGGTAAGGCTTACCCCTTACAATTTTGACGACTCTACGAACTGTTCAAAAACTGTCTTAAAATGCTAAAAATGGCTTTCTTAGACTAATATCTTTCATTTTAGAGCATATTTGGTTGGTTTTTGGAAAAATCAAAAAGTGGTCAAAATTGGCCAAAATGGTAAGGCTTACCCCTTACCATTTTGGTCAATTTTGACGACTTTTTGTATTGTTCAAAAACTGTCTGAAAATGCTAAGAATGGCTTCCTAAGACTAATATCTTTCATTTTAGAGCAAATTTGGTTGGTTTTTAGAAGGTTGAAAAAGTGGTCAATTTTGCCTTCAGTCTTAAAGTGTATTATTTAATTGTTAGTAACAACAGAAGATGCGGTGGCCAGGTGGCTAAGGCTACCGCTTTAGCAGGTTGTGAGTGTAGGTTCGAATCCGGGTCGGGAGAAGAGGAATTTTTCCGACATAAATTGCTATTTAATTTAAAATTCTGGGAATAGGATGTACTGAAATAAAGAACAAGAGCTTTTGAAGAATGATGCTGTGGCCCAGTGGTTAAGGCTACGGCCTTCCATGTTGTAAGCCTAGGTTCGAATCTTGCATTGGAAAGGTTCGATTTTTCACTAAAATTATTCTTTAATTTAAACTTCATCGAAAAGGATTAGGTCAAATAAAGAACAATAGCTTTCGACAAATGATGCGGTGGTCTAGTGGTTAAGACAGTCGTTTCTCAATCTGAGGACAAAGGTATCAACTCCGGGCAATGCAAAAAAAATTAGCGTGAAAAATTTCGGTTTGATTTGGAAACTATAAAAGCATTTAGAGACTCCTGGGCCCTTTGGGAAAGGACCGTAAATTGAAAAAAAATTGAAATAAAAAAACTGAAAGAAATTTCTCGCGTTCAAAAGTACCTGAAAATTGAAAAAAAGCACAAGTAAAAAAAGTACAAGCAAAACAATTTAAAACTCATGTGTCTCCTAAAAAGGCTTAAAAATTTCCCGCTTTTAAAAAACTCATGTTTACTTACCTCACCATATTTTTTTTCACGAAAATTTGACAGGGTGATTTTCACGAGACCGAAAAAATTTACATTTTTTCACTTTTTTCAAATTCTCTTAGATATTTTTTTTTAACAAGAAGTATTATGTCTTGGGCTACCTGTGTCAAGCCAGACACAGGTAGCCCAAGACAGACACAGTAACCCAAGACATAATACTTCTTGCTAAAAAAAATATCTAAAAGAATTTTAAAAAAATCTTTTTGAGGACGAAAATTTTTTTAGACGAAGAATTATGTCTTGGGCTACCTGTGTCTGTCTTGGGCTACCTGTGTCTGGCTTGACACAGGTAGCCCAAGACATAATACTTCTTGTTAAAAAAAATATTTAAGAGAATTTCAAAAAAGTGAAAAAATGTAAATTTTTTCAGTCTCGTGAAAATCACCCTGTCAAATTTTCGTGAAAAAAAATATGGTAAGGTAAGTAAACATAAGTTTTTTAAAAGCGGGAAATTTTTAAATTTTTAAGCCTTTTTAGGAGACACATGATTTTAAATTGTTTTACTTGTACATTTGTTACTTGTGCTTTTTTTACTTGTGCTTTTTTTCAATTTTCAGGCACTTTTGAACGCGAGAAATTTCTTTCAGTTTTTTTATTTCAATTTTTTTTCAATTTACGGTCTTTTTCCAAAGGCCCAGGAGTCTCTAAATGCTTTTATAGTTTCCAAATCAAACCGAAATTTTTCACGCTATTTTTTTTTGCATTGCCCGGAGTTGATACCTTTGTCCTCGATTGGAGAAACAACTGTCTTAACCACTAGACCACCGCATCATTGTCGAAAGCTAGTTCTTATGACCTAACCTTTTCGATGAAGTTAATTAAAGAATAATTTTGGTGGGAAAAATCGAACGGTTCCCATGAAGGATTGAACCTAGCTTATCACCTGGTAGGCCGTAGCCTAACCACTGGCCACAGCATCATTAATCAGAAGCTCTTGTTATTCGACTTAATCCTATTCGCAGAATTTAAATCAAATAGCAATTTACATGGGAAAAATTGCACTTCTCCCTTCAAGGATTCGAACCTACGCTCACAACCTGGTAGGGCGATAGCATTAACCACAGGCCACCGCATCCCGTGTTAACTCTATAAAAAATACGTTATTAGTCTACAAAGCCATTTTTAGCATTTTAAGACAATTTTGAAAAGTTCAAAAAGTCGTCAAAATTGACAAAAATGGTAAGGGGTAAACCTTACCATTTTGGCCAAAATTGACGACTTTTTCAATGTTCGAAAAACCGACCAAATATGCTCTAAAATGAAAGATATTAGTGTTAGGAAGCAATTTTAGCATTAAGACACTTTTTGAACAGTTGAAAAATGTCGTCAAAATTGACAAAATGGTAAGGGGTAAGCCTTACCATTTCGGTCAATTTTGACGAATTTTTCAATGTTCGAAAAACCAACCAAATATGCTCTAAAATGAAAGATATTAGTCTTAGGAAGCAATTTTTAGCATTTAGGACACTTTTTGAACAGTTGAAAAAGTCGTCAAAATTGACCAAAATGGTAAGGGGTTAGGCTTACCATTTTGGTCAAAATTGACGACTTTTTCAACGTTCCAAAAAGCGACCAAATATGCTCTAAAACGAAAGATATTAGTGTTAGGAAGCAATTTTTAGCATTTTAAGACAGTTTTTGAACAGTTGAAAAAGTCGTCAAAATTGACCAAAATGGTAAGGGGTAAGGCTTACCATTTTGGTCAAAATTGACGACTTTTTCAATCTTCCAAAAAGCGACCAAATATGCTCTAAAACGAAAGATATTAGTCTTAGGAAGCCATTTGTA